>NW_011221065.1:0-458 GCF_000146605.3 Meleagris gallopavo | reverse complement strand
AGATATAAAGACCTATGTGGTCTTATATATAGTATAGTATATAAAGTAGTGGTGGATTTCAATGTAAGCCTGGGGTCTTTTGAGAACGGCTAAGACAAAAACCTGTTTAAACTTTTTCCAAAAACTGTGTATGCTTATGCTGAGGTAACTAATTTCCAGAAGGTACTTTTTTTCTTTAAGTACTTTCTTTTTTTTTTTAATTTGTAATGAAAATGCCAATCCATGGCCTCAAACAGCGATTGAGCACATGGTGGGAAGGCAGAGCTAACCTAGGGGAGCTCAGGTGCATGCAATGTACACTGAGAAGGGGTGGAGCCAGGATTCAGCCTTTCTCAGACCTCATTTAAGGGTTGGCAGTGGTGGTAAGCATTTCTTGCTGGAGATCCCTGTATATCTGAGGCCTTCCAAAGGTAAGTAGCTTTTTTGTGTGTGTGTTTGTTGTAAGTTTGTTTAATGTA
>NW_011221064.1:0-448 GCF_000146605.3 Meleagris gallopavo | reverse complement strand
TGTTCAACATCTCATTGTTAGCCTGTTGCTGGTACTGTACACACTGAAAATATTTTTAGGAATAATTTTTTTTTATAGACACCCTTGAGCATAGTTAATAAATTACTTCTTGTGAGTGCCATACTGTGAAGAAGCTCTGCCTTATTATAAGATGCACTGGATTTGAGAGCATTCACCGTTATGCCTCCGTGGTGGTTTCACACTGATAGGTAGTTAAGGTCTACCAAGCCACTCTCTCACTCCCTCTTTTTCCCCCGTTCTGTTGAAGAACCTCATGGGTTAAAGACAGAGAGATCTCTCACCAGTTACTATCATGGGCAGAAAGGACTCTGAATAGGGAGATGAGTGTAATTTATTGTCCACTGCTAGCAGACTAAAGCAGCAAGATCTAAAAGCAAACTAAAATACCTTCTCCCTCCACACCTGCTCCTTCTACCTCTACCCCTTG
>NW_011221063.1:0-436 GCF_000146605.3 Meleagris gallopavo | reverse complement strand
CTGCCACCCGCCTTGCCCTCCCCTCTCCAGTGCTGTCACTGCTGATGCACTCAATGACCTCCCAGTGCTGCCGGCCGGCACATCTTCCAGGGGCCATTCAGGTGCTGCAGTGACAGTGACCTCACATGGCCACTCCAGCCACCTGTCCTCAGCCTGCCTCTCCCTTGCTCCTCTGCCCTGTCCTGTCCCTGCTGGGATGAGTGGTGTAGGGATGCGCTTCCTGTCCCCACGTCGACTCCTTCCAGCTGCCGGCCCGGCGGGCTCCTGGGGGGTACTGATAGTGGACTTGATGGTGTGGAGCAGAGTCCAGAGAGAAAAGGTGATGTGAAGCAGCATTTGTGCAGTGGTGGCCTCCATGTTCATTTTGCAAGGGAGAACTTGTGCTCAGTGTGCTTGTGGCCTGGAGCTTCTACTCCAGCGTTGTCTGCATTGGTCA
>NW_011221062.1:0-483 GCF_000146605.3 Meleagris gallopavo | reverse complement strand
TTATTCTCTGCTGTTCTTAGAAGCTCCTGTGCTTCCTGATGTCAAAATGGCAGAGGAAAATATAAAGTTAAAATGGAAGGTCGCAAGGGAATCTTCATGCTGCCGTGTTATTAGGGTGTGATTTCCACTCTCTCGTGTTTCATTTATTTGCTTCCATGCTGTTACTCCTGATCTATTGACTATGGATATAAGAATATGAACCAAACCTCCTGCCCATTAATTGACTGTCCTTGGGGAAAATCACAGCATTTTTTTATTTTTTTTAAAATTGTGCATTGAATAAGAAGAAATCCCAGAGCTGAGATTTAGGTGACAGGTCATCCTCACCCTTGGATCTGCAGTTGGATAGAAGCACTGTTGTGTGCATGGCAGGAATGAAGTTGCTTGCTGCTGGAGGGAGAGAGTGAAACCTGAAGTGAAAAAACCCTCCCTGAAAACCTGACACTAGATTTTGTATATGCAAGCCAACTGTGCTATTTAAAC
>NW_011221061.1:0-452 GCF_000146605.3 Meleagris gallopavo | reverse complement strand
ATTTGTGGTAGCTCTCTTTCACAGTGGTTGTCATTCTGATGACGGAGAGCTTATCAGTGCAGGCAGTTACTTCCCCCAGAAAGTCACCTTTTATTCCAGAATTGGTGTTTTTCAAGCCAACTGCATGATTCAACTGTGTAAGTTACACTGCTGGTGTAGTAAGATTGTGATTACTTGGATCTTGAATGTTCCCACCTATAGAAACTCTTGCTCCATAAAGCCTTGCACCTGAAAAAGAGTAATGATTGAGATGTCAGCTTTCATGATAGCTCTGGAAAAATTAAAATCCTTGAGTATCCTGTTGGCAAATTCTTACATTGAAATCCTTATTTTGTTGGAATTCCTTTAGGTAAAGATTGGGGTTTTCTATATGGCATGCCTGGTTTATACAAGTACTGGCATAATAAAATGGTCTGATGCTATCACTTCAGAGAGACCGTGTAACTTCCCCG
>NW_011221060.1:0-512 GCF_000146605.3 Meleagris gallopavo | reverse complement strand
TCACTATCCACCCTCGTAAACAGACGTAAACAGAGGTCAGGTGCTCCTCTCCCATCCTTTGACCCCTTCAGTCCAACAGCAATGAATATGGGATTAATTCCTTTATTTCTATGCAGGCAAGAAATAAAAGAATATCTGATAGTACAGACCAAGAGATTTGAACCTTTGCTTTTACACCTCCCGTAGCACTGTCTCTGTCCTCTCCTCCTCAGCAACACAGTGTTCTCCCTGACGCAGAATCACAGAATTGTAGGGGCTGGAAGGGACCTCTTGAGATGATCGAGTCCAAGCCCTGTGCCAAAGCAGGCTCCGTAGACCAGGTTGCACAGGTTCGGCACCTCCAGGGCACGGTTCGTTGAACAACTCCAAGGACAAGGAGACTCCACAGCCTACCTTGGCAGGAGTTCCAGTGCCCTGTCACCCTCACCGTGAAGACGTTCCTATGCACGTTTGTGCAGAACTTCCTATTTTGTCCGTTTTCCGTTGTCCTATCACCATGCACGGCTGGAAAG
>NW_011221059.1:0-304 GCF_000146605.3 Meleagris gallopavo | reverse complement strand
TAACAAAACAAACAAACAAACAAAAAAAAAACACCAAATAAACAGGACTTTGGCAGTGCCAAAATATCCTGAGTATGATTTACTAAAATTTTAGATACGATCGTCTCTTTCTTCCACAGGTACCAAGGAGGAAATTCAACTGGATGTAATTTACCCCATCTTGTTTATTTGTAATATTAATACTAACAATAGTGTGTGTTCACATTTGTCCGTCAGATTCTGCTGTCCCTTTCCACTTTTGTTTCAGTGAATTATTTATAGCTGCCTTTGGACCTAAGTAAATGTTTCATTCTTGCAAAAGCAC
>NW_011221058.1:0-545 GCF_000146605.3 Meleagris gallopavo | reverse complement strand
TCTGTTTCAGGTGCAAGAATGAAGTCCTGTTGACAGGCACTTTTGTTATTCTAATTCATGATGCAGCCCTGGAAGGTGTTGGCAACATTGACACTGCAACTATTTCCTTTTGATTTGTTTTATTCTTTTTGTTTCAGTTTCATATCTTGTTTTGGTGTAGGAATTTTTATTCCTTTTTACTGTTTTGGTGGAGTATTTTTAGTAGTAGGTTAAGCACTCAGTAGAGCTCATATCGAGTTTTAAAAATATAATGTCATCTAAAAGTAGATTTTGATTTGATTTATCCTTATGATATTTTGTTATTCTAAATGGACCAATATTTTTCCATATTTTTTCCAATATTTTATTTTTCAGTAAAGGAAGTTATGATACTTAGGTAACTATAATATGTATACAACAAAGAACTATCAGTTGTTTTTAAGCTGTCCTACAGAAAAAGTGGGAAATTGTAGGAATATGTTCAAAGGCAAAATCATCTTGGAATATATTCACGCTGGAGAATGCTGATTTTTAATTTCAAGTACTATGGAGGATTCAAAAGCTCT
>NW_011221057.1:0-317 GCF_000146605.3 Meleagris gallopavo | reverse complement strand
CCAACCAAAAAAAAACAACAAAAAAACAAAAGAAAAACCCAACAACACTCTTTCAACCAAATAAGAGTTTTAGTTGATAACAAAGTGTTCTAGTGCAAATGTTTCCATTGATCCAAGTGGTGTGGATGACTGAAACCAGAGTGGGACTCATTGAAACCAACCCTCAGCCAGGCAAACACCTTCATCTCTTATCAAGGTTCTGTAGTCATATGATGTGTGTTTGTACTGGTGCACAGAGCACTGGTCAGCCTTTCATGGGGGCCAGGAAGAGGTGTGGTTCCATCGTCACAGCCCAGGCTGCGGGACTCCAGGAGGAC
>NW_011221056.1:0-377 GCF_000146605.3 Meleagris gallopavo | reverse complement strand
TTCTAAACAGCAGTTACTAATATCATATGGCCACAATAGATGGAATATGGGGGGGAGGCGGGAAAAATCTTAACATCTCTTTTGGAGAAGATCAACAACAGGAACAGGAGCACAGTTTTGAGTGTCCCTGTCTTGAACTGGGAAGCCCAGAACTGGGCATAGTGCTCCAGACTTGATCTCACCAAGGCAGAGGGTGATGATAATCTCCCTCAGCCTGCTGGATACACTTTTCAATGCACCTCAAGATACCACTGGCCTTCTCGCACACAAGGGCACCTGATGTCCACCAGATATCTAGATCATAGAATGTCCTAGGTTGGAAGGGACCTTAAAGATCACAGAGCCCTAAACTCCCTCCTCTTTGTAGTCTATCAACT
>NW_011221055.1:0-354 GCF_000146605.3 Meleagris gallopavo | reverse complement strand
GCGCATCCAAGAAAGGTGACTACCTGCAGCCCAGGGTTATGCCATCCCTCCCTCCTATCCCCTCCCCTCTGCAAAATGCAGCAGCAAAGCCACAGAAAATCCCCTTGGGCAAAGAGAGAGAGCCAGAGCTCAGGGCTGTGGCCAGGCAGGAAAATCCATATCTGCTGCAGATTTATTATCTGTTGCGCGAGATGCAGCACAGATATTTTTAAAACGTGGGCCCATTAAACTCTCCAAGTGGCTGGCTCACCTGCTATTTTAACAATGCGTTGTGACACCAGCTCTTTTATGGGTATTCCTCCTGGACTTGTTAACTCTAAGCTGTCGCATCCCATTTTGAGGGAGGAAAATTCC
>NW_011221054.1:0-403 GCF_000146605.3 Meleagris gallopavo | reverse complement strand
ACTAAAACTACCTCTTCAAACATGGTTTAACACCATAATTTTATTAAACTGTAAGTAAAACTAAAATTTGATTTGTCCAATAAGATGCTTTTTCTCTACTGACAAATTGGGTGGGTTTTTGTTTGTTTTTGTTTGTTTTTGTTTGTTTCTTTTCAAGATCAGAATTAAAGCAAATTCATCCAGAAAGTGAGATCATAACATTCAGATGTCATTACTCTAAGTTCCCTCACCAGCTGCAGCTCCACAAATACTCTATAAACTCAAACCGAAAATGTGTCTCTTGACCTGCTGGCTCACTTCTTCTGAGCAATTTTCAACTGTAAATAGCTCAATAGCCTGCAGCTACTCATTTGGAAGTAACAACACTGACTATAAGCACATTAAAAGCAAATTAAATACAGAT
>NW_011221053.1:0-457 GCF_000146605.3 Meleagris gallopavo | reverse complement strand
GGAAGAATAATTAATAAATAAACAAATAATAATTCAGAAATATAAGAACAGCTTCTTCAAATCCTATATCCCATTTCCAGCCTGGTCATAGCATGGACAAATAGGGAAGAGTAAGGTCAGTACAAGCTAGTGTAATTTCTATTTCTCTCCAACAGTATTGTCTTTTTTGTCTTTTTTGTCTTTTTTTTTTTTTTTTTTTACTGATAAGAGGCTTCAAAATTTGGATGTTGTTACTTTGAATATGTGTATATTGCAGCTTTAGTTTGTGTGTTTCTGTCGTTAATATGCTGATCACTTTCATTTATTGCACTTTGAACAGCATCACAAGACACTCTTGGAGCTTTTAAATTGGATACCTTCTTTCAGGAAACACTGAACTAAAGCCAGTCCAAGACAGCACCCAATGAACATTTGTTGCTAACTGGCCACAGGACTTGAACAGAGGTAGGCAAAAATA
>NW_011221052.1:0-347 GCF_000146605.3 Meleagris gallopavo | reverse complement strand
TTTAAAGCTCTACCATCATTCTGTCTGGCACATTATGTTTTTACTCAAGGATTTGAATCCTTCCCTTTTCTTCCCCGGGGGGTTTTTCAAAAAGAAGAAAAAAGGAAGACCTTTTTTATATTTAAAAAAAAAAAAAGACAACATTTTATCTTTAGAAAAGATTACAGAAAAAAACTCAGAAAGCTTGTAGTATAAAATGTTCTCATAAGAAGCAAGGAATGGAGAATAGAGATAAGTTTACAATTTTACAGATGACCAGAATTCTTATCTTCTTGATACTGAAATGCTTTATTTTGTAGTCTGATATTAATACCAAACTTTTTTTTTGTAAGATATTATGAGATGCA
>NW_011221051.1:0-334 GCF_000146605.3 Meleagris gallopavo | reverse complement strand
CCTTGTCCTTTTACTAGGTAATTTTATTTTAAAGGTTTTTTTGTTTTTTTAATTGTAAGATATATATATACATATATATATATATATATATATTATGTAATGCAAATTTGCAACAAAACATTTTACGGCAGAGACTTATAACAGACTTTCCAGTTCTCTAGTCCCAATCTGCCTCAGTCCTACAATTTTGCCTGTATGCTGACAATAAGCAACACACAAGGCAGGAAGTGAGCTAATAAAATTAGAGAATTGGATGAGTGAGAACTGCTCCATCTACGTATTAGAGTATTTACATCAGCTTTCAGCTGTGCTAAGAAGTCTTCAAGGTGAAAAA
>NW_011221050.1:0-393 GCF_000146605.3 Meleagris gallopavo | reverse complement strand
TGTTCCAGCAATGCAGTGCAAAAATGGGCAGTTCTTCAGGAGGCAGATCCTTTGGGCCAATAAAAGGTGCTTATATACCATAGCTGGGGGATTTGCTAGAAATGTCAGAACTCTTTAGCTTGCAGTTGGAGTTAGGCAGATTAACTTTTAGGTGCCTTTGAAAAGCGCAGTTTGTACTATTCTTTTGAGAATTTTAAGTGGAAGCGTCATGGATTCTGTAGAATCCTTTTGACACGGCAGTTTCTAGTTATTTTTTTTATTCTATTAAGCCTTATATTGAAATATTGCCTGTGAAGTAAAGAAATCTTCATTTTGCCTCTACTATGTATGGCACTATGTTTACTGTCTAGCCCTTTCCTGCTGCACTGTAAGAGAAGGAAATCCCTTCCTGCA
>NW_011221049.1:0-488 GCF_000146605.3 Meleagris gallopavo | reverse complement strand
AAACCTAGACCACCTGACAGACCCAGAAAGCCACAAATTAAACCTGGTAACTAGTTTCCATACCAAACGTTTTACTGTACCTTATCATTTAAATAGTTTTATATACTTCAGTTTAAATTCATTTTGTGTGAAGTTCAGCACCTTAGACTCAGAAAAAAATAGGCAGTGAGGGAAGCTGTGCTCTTTGAGGAGTTTGGTTTTTTTATTTTTTTTTATTTCAACAACAAAAAAATTGAAGCAAAGTCAAGAGACTTTAAACTTTAGTCTTGTATTTCAAATCACCAATCTGCATGGCCTTGTGGAAACAAATTGTTTTGCTGTTTTTCATTTCAAAATGAAAAGTTTTCTGACTTGGTTTGACACCAAATCTAGAAGATGCACATTCTCTTTCATTGCTGATGGATGTAGCATTTTACTTAGAACTGTAGGATTTCTTTTGGTTCATTAACTTATACATGGACTTATCTGAAACTGTGGAAATAGGAATG
>NW_011221048.1:0-423 GCF_000146605.3 Meleagris gallopavo | reverse complement strand
CCTTCCTTCCTCCCTCCCTCCCTCCCTCCCTCCCTTTTCTCCCTTTCTCTTGCTCCATTCTTGCCTACTTCCTTTCCCTTGTTATTTTCTGATTGTTATAATATGTACTTACGTAAAGTTATGCATTGTTGGGTTTTTTGTTTGTTTTAATTTTAATTCTTATTCCCCACATGCTTCACCTATTTACCTGCACTAAATTTCACTCCCTATTGTTTGATCATTTGGTATTAAAAAGAATCAACGTTCTATAATTATTGCATCTGCTTTCCCAAATAATATCTTCAGCAAACTTTAAGCCTTACCCGTCATTCTTCTCTTCCTCATGATTTATAAATATATACAACTATCTACTTCACTGCCCAGAAACTCATAGGACTCTTTTGACCTTCATTCACTGAGAAAGTGACCTAAATAATTATTATT
>NW_011221047.1:0-492 GCF_000146605.3 Meleagris gallopavo | reverse complement strand
AGATATGTACTAATTCAGCTGATGTTCCAGTACAGTCTTTCCAGATTATTTCATTCCCAATCAGCCTGACTGTCATGTAGAGTAATGGCTGATCTTTTGGCAAAAATATTGAGAAACACCAGTAAAATATTCAGTGAAAAGATGAGAATCACTCTAACTTTCAGAATGGAAAGAGCTACTTTACAAATATCAAACTGGAACTAAGTAAAATTATTATAATATTGTTAGTATAAAAAAATCTTGTTAATGTTCTTCTGTGTTCAAGGAGCCCAACAGAATTCTGTTTCTAAAATGAAGATTAAATTTTCTATACCACAGTACATTACCTTAAAAAGTGTGAATTTAGACAAGAGTTAATCATGTATTAGGTTATGACAAAGTGTCAATAAAAAGATAAAGCAGAACTTTATTTCTTTGTGTCTGTGAACACACAGAAGAGCATAAGTGGCTTTAAGTTATTTTATCAGTAGCTTTCAGGGCGCCCTTCATATC
>NW_011221046.1:0-408 GCF_000146605.3 Meleagris gallopavo | reverse complement strand
TTTACGTACTTTGAAATGGTGGTCTAGAAATGGATCTGACCTACTTTGGAAGAATAATTTAAGCTAAGATGACTATTAAAATTACTTTTTTTTTTTTTTTTTAAGTGTTTTTAAAATGCATAATAGGTGGGAAAGAAATAGTATTGATAAAGACTATGAGCAGATACAAACAGAAAAGTAGAATTAGCATAATAGCATTATTACAATTGCAAAACTAAGAGAGTATGTTTCCTCACTATAATACACAGCCTAACTTAAGCTGGCTAACACTCTAAGAATCCAAACATTCCATGAAACACAATATAAGGCACATTCCAATAATGTTTTCCCCATTAGCTATTCTTGACATTAAGCTGGGAAGAGAAATGGTGTATTTCATCATAATAAAGGGCCCTTCTACAGATTATC
>NW_011221045.1:0-413 GCF_000146605.3 Meleagris gallopavo | reverse complement strand
AAGACACTGACCTGCTGGCGTGACTCCAGAGAAGGCCATGAAGGTGGTCAAACAGCTGGAAATCTTCTGCTATGAGAGATGTGTAGTTGTTTATCCTAGTGGCGAGAAGACTCTGGGGAGACTTTAGAGCAGCATTCCATTATGTGAAGAGTGCTCCTAAGAAAGATGGGGAGGGATTCTTAATCAGTGGAAGTAATGACAGGACAAGCTGTAATAGGTTTCAAGTAAAAAGAGCAGAATTAGGTGAGATATTAGGAAGAATTTCTTTACTGTGAGGATGGTGAGGCACTGGAACACGTTGCCCAGAGATGTGGTGGATGCCCCACCGTGCAAAGTGTTCAGTGATGGGCTGGATGGGACTCCAAGACACGTGATCTAGTGGAAAGTATACCTGCTTGCAGAGGAAATAGGAC
>NW_011221044.1:0-363 GCF_000146605.3 Meleagris gallopavo | reverse complement strand
TTTCAGGCAGCATTTAGCACAATTAGCTCAATTTTAGGGACACCTCTGGACAAAGGGGACAAAAAATGCAAGAGAGATCTCATGTCATATTCACGGTGGAACTCTTCACAAGGTTTTAAAATGTGAAATTCTAAAAGCCAAATCAGATAGAGTGGGCTTAAGAAGTTAACGTAACTTTTTTTTACAGTGCTGAACTCTGAGCCACCCACAGCTTGTGAATTTTAACCATCCAAAAGCATCAGTGTATTTAAAAACATTTGGAACTGTGCAGATTCCCAAGCTGTACAGCTCCTCTTCCTACTGGAAACAATTCAGCAAATTGTAGCTAATCTCATTCTTAACATATGTTTGTTTGCTCACTTG
>NW_011221043.1:0-445 GCF_000146605.3 Meleagris gallopavo | reverse complement strand
GCTCTGTCCTGCTTGTGAGATGTTTGAAGGTCTAAACCCTCGGCCTCTTGAAAATTGTGTTGTTATTAAGGAATGCCAGCTTGCCCGCAGCATTTTCTGTGCAGCGAGGAGCTAGCCTTTATTTTAGCTCTGTGCCCACTGTTAACCTTGTCATGTTGTTTAGTTCCTGGAGGACACAAAATATTTTTTTACCTAGTACTTTAATTTACTGTACTGTTAGGGATGAGTAAGACCTAAGCTGTTTTAATCCTTTAAGTATGGAACCTAAAGCAAGAGAAATGTTGGTGAGGGGGTTGAGGGGTCTTTTTTTTGCCTTTTTTTTCTTAACAGTGGAGTATTTTCTTACTTATATATGCATAACTGTAATATTTCAAGGCTACAGCTTACCCTTCTTCCATATGTTGAGCTGAACTTCTGTTGACCTCAGCAAATAGCTATGTGCAGA
>NW_011221042.1:0-383 GCF_000146605.3 Meleagris gallopavo | reverse complement strand
CTCTCTAGAAATTGCTGTGCTACCAAGGAGTTCAGATATGTGGAAGGTCATCTCTGCAGAAGGCAGTAGACTGTGTCAATCCTTCTAAGTTCAAATAATGACGTGGAGTCCTTTTTTTTTTCACTCCCCCATCTAGTCCCATTGGTTGTTATTTATTTATCTAGACTATTGCTGTATGAACATGACATTCACACCACACTTAGAATATGTTAGGAGTTTTTTGAGAATTCTGAAATGTATGAAAATCTGATCTGCTGTGATCAGTTTTGTTGGCTATGAAATTTATGGCCAAATTACTTACTTTTGAGAGACTTTTGTTTTTAAACTACAAAATATGTCAAATGAAATTACTGAAGTTTTGAAGAAAGATGAAAGGAAGATTT
>NW_011221041.1:0-540 GCF_000146605.3 Meleagris gallopavo | reverse complement strand
AATGTGGAAATGCAGTCTGCATCTACAGAATCTTAAAATGCCCATTTTACTTCCAGAAGGTGTGGCCATTTATCTTATTATAAGTTGGTTTTTTTTATTTGCATTGTTAAACCTTTTTCTGGAAAACAAACAAAAAACAGCCCTAAAATAAAGGGGAAACTTTGCAGTGTCCTTCCTTCTCTCATTCCTTTCTTCCTTCCTTGCTTCTTTCCTTCCTTCCTCCTTACAGTTACACCACAGTTCCTATCCTTTTTCTGAATTTGTGTGTTATCCACAAAAATCCACATCTGACATTGCCACTATGTGGTACTTCAGCATTTGTTAGTTCATGCTTCACAGCAGCTTCTTACTCTGTTGCAAACTGATGACAATGAAGGCATCAGCCAATACAGAAAAAAACTGCTAAAAAAAGACGAGCTCTCAAACAGCAGGGATAGAGTCTGGATGTTTATCTTCTCTAAAACTACCAGCTGTTCTTCTCCTTAAATAAGAAAATTAGATATTTGCCTTTTAAAAAATATTTTGCTACTAAATGTTACT
>NW_011221040.1:0-336 GCF_000146605.3 Meleagris gallopavo | reverse complement strand
CTTCTGCCCCTGTAGAGCTGAGGCATGCCACCACCTCAGATAGGGTTGCTTCTGTTTGCTGAAATGTACTACATTTTGTGCTGCACTGAAGAAGAATAACTGAGAAATAGTTTTTACTGCAATATGAAAATAAAATTAGCAGTTTGGCAGTAGTCAAAAGCCACATCATTCTCATTGCAACTACTCCAGATGTCCATACCTGACTGGTATCACAGCAGTGCTTGGTGATGCAGATAATTACATCATTAACAGCAGAGTAGCTACTACTAAGTGAAGGTTTTGTCAGTAGTTTTGAGAAAAAGGCAAGGATTTCAAAGAAGGCAATGTTGAACTTCA
>NW_011221039.1:0-495 GCF_000146605.3 Meleagris gallopavo | reverse complement strand
CTACATATAGGAAGTTTTTGCCTTAACTAAGAAAATGCAAACCAAATCTTATCATTCTTCTCAATTTTCTGTTAAAAAAGCCTTTTAAGGAAAACAAAGAGTCATTGTATACATTTTATATGAAATAAAAAGATGAATATTATAATATGAAAGAGTCCTGTTCAGCTGCCTGTTGAATTGAAATAAATTCATGTAGAGGATTGAAATCATATTTTTTTTCTATACAGTGAGTTCTTAAGAGCAGCATTACATGGAATTTGTTCTGAAGGAGCTAGCTGGAAAGTGTGCCCTTCTAAGCAGGAATTGTTCAGAGAAGAAAGATAATATCTGATTTGGCTTCATTCAGTTTGCCTTCCGTTTTGACAGCTGTCACTAAAACCCCTTTTTTGCTGTCTGAAGAGGTAGATAGACAGTTGTTCCAATGTTCAGTATGGATAATTTGTCACCTGAATCACCTGGCATGCTTCTTTCTTTCACTGAATCATCTAACCTTTT
>NW_011221038.1:0-490 GCF_000146605.3 Meleagris gallopavo | reverse complement strand
AAAAGTCTCTAATGTACTTTTATTCTTTGGTATTAAAAAGGTACAAGGCCAATAATGTAGGAACTTAATACCAAACGGATTAACTAGAAACCGAAGACTAGTAAAGCAGGAAAAAGACAAAGACAAACAAAACTTTCTTTTTGGATTTACTGCCTTTGCCAAACCGTCTCCTTATTTTTCTTTTTTTTTGTAATCAGTGTGTTACATTTTAATATCTAAACTCATTCATTTTACTTTTCAATAAACTGTGCTATCTTCTAGCTGTCCATGAATTTCATCAACACGTTTTTCAGTCTGGTTTATTTGTCGTTCATCCTACATTCCTCTTGATTAGAAGTTCAATTTTTCCCATTGAAGAAACTTCTTGTATCCTGCATAAATGGAAGATATGTGGCAAATTTGGGATGAGAAAGCTAGTCTTGAGGAAATTAAAATCCTAATGCCATCGTTTTCTTTGTATTGCTCTAGCATACATTCTGATTCGAACTAG
>NW_011221037.1:0-325 GCF_000146605.3 Meleagris gallopavo | reverse complement strand
TTTTTAAGTCTTTTCTTTTTTTTTTTTTTTTTTTCCTTAATTGAAAACTGAAATTTGCTGTGAAATTCAGTATCATCAAGTCCCAGAGTGGTTATATGCCACCTGTGACATACCAGGCTGCCTCATTCCATTGTCTGACCAGCAATTACTTAAAAATGAATTGCAGAAAATGTGAAATTGGTACCTCAAGAGTTAATCAAGCCTTAGCTGATCTGGGAAGTTTTTCCCTGCAGGTCCTCAGAGACAGTTGTAATTAATTTGATCTTCTCCAGTCATTAACTCAGATTCATAGTGAGCTCTCCACACACTGCTCTATTAATTCACT
>NW_011221036.1:0-390 GCF_000146605.3 Meleagris gallopavo | reverse complement strand
AAACTTTTCTGTTTTTTTTGTTGGTTGTTTTGGTTGCTTTTTTTGTTGTTGTTGTTCCAAAGCAGACTTTCTCAGTGCTAAGTGAAAAAAACATAAAATCAACAGCTTTCCAAGTTTACAGAATAGGCTGAAGATGAGTAGGAAATAGTTTTGGCAGCATGCTGGGATGAATCAGTAACTAAGATTTTGTTCCCGTTTGGTCTTTGGCTCCACTGCTGAGACTGGAAGTGTGATGTTAGCTATTTAGCATTTTGTTGTTTTCCAGATAAGTCATTTTGTCACACTCACCAAGTAGTATTTTTCCAATCAAACATGAATTTTTAGTTAAGCCTAAGCTCTGACACGGATTTTTTCATATTTAAGATCCTTGATCTTATCACTGTGATCCAA
>NW_011221035.1:0-631 GCF_000146605.3 Meleagris gallopavo | reverse complement strand
TTGCACTATTGTCTTGCCAAAGAGGAACAAAAATAATCTGCTCACTTCCTGTAACCTATTGCCTGGAGACCTCAGCCGTGGACTGGACACAGGAGCTGGTCCACTGACCCAATCCTTGGCTCACTAGCAGTGCCACCTTCCTTTAACTTGGTGAAGACGAGAACACCACTTTGTCTTTGGGTGACAAAATCCAGGCAGATGGGGAAACAATGCTCCTGCATGTTTGTGACGCCAGATCGGATTCTGTCGCTACTATGACTTTCACGGCCATCTCGATGCCCGTACCAAGAAAAGAAAGCTTTTAGGGCAGCTTTTCAGTGACACCAATAGAGTCGCAAGGATCCTCTCTCTCTTGAAAAGCAGGAGAGCTCATCTGCAGCTCACTCTGCTGGATCAAGTCAGGGAACAACGACCAATCAGAGCTTCATACTCTACCTCCATCCCGTGCCGGGTCAGGCCCACGGCTGATCTCACTGCACGTGATGCCCATCACAGCAGGCACAACCAGCTGGAACTGAAAAGAAACACACTTATATTTTCTCTGTTCACACACCACAGCACTGAGAGACTTCTTCAGAACTACCCTTGGCTACCCTCTGGCATAGGCAGGTGTTCTAGAAGCAACCAGTTT
>NW_011221034.1:0-452 GCF_000146605.3 Meleagris gallopavo | reverse complement strand
CTAAACTTTCTGAGTGCAAATTATACTTGAGTAAGTAAGTAACCAGTTTTATAGCTACTGTAGCATTACTTCAATTGTAAACAGTAATGTATAACACCATCAGTATTGATATAAAGACATTAACTAGTCTTTTTTTCTTTTTCTTTTTTTTTTACTTTTCAAGAAGTATTAACTTTACATATAGGAAATTCAAATGCAGAGATGCAAATATTTATCTGTATGTATTTTCTGTATAAATTCTACTGATTTCACAAAATTTTCTTGCTCTCCCTGCTTGCTGAGGTGATGCTCTGAGTGACCTGGTGCCTCAGACTGCCATGTTTGCATTGGTGACCTAGCTGCCTCTGGTGACTGGCATGATCAAGGAGCATCTGCTAATCTTTGTGACTCAGATTTCTGTCTTGATTAACAGCATTGGTGAAATTATCTTTCCAAGAATAAACATTGTTGAT
>NW_011221033.1:0-473 GCF_000146605.3 Meleagris gallopavo | reverse complement strand
TTTTTCCTCTCCAAGCTCTATCACTGCACATTTGTCTTGCTCTAGTGTCAAATTACAAGTACTGGTAGAGGATTTCCTTTGGAAAGCACTGTTAAAAAATTGTGTTGGTAATTGGATTAAAAAAGGTTCATAGTGGAGGCCAACTCCTAAATTGTGATTGAGTGAAAAGTCAGGAGGGTCATGCTGTAATGGTAAGCAAAGGTAAGCAAACATTTTCTGCTGCAAAGCATGTTTTAAAAAAGCAAAGATGATTGCCTGCCTGCTATTTCTCCAGTAAAAAGGTAGCCCATTTTTTTTCTGTCTCATATTTTCCATTTTATGTGTAAGTATGCCTTCATCCCTTTAGCTTTTGCTTATATAAAAGATTAACACTAGAAAGGCATGCAATATAACTTTTTTTTAAATGTTTGCAGCTGTTTGAGCATAATTGGCCAGCTCCTCAATGCCCATCAGTGATCAGGAGTATCACTATT
>NW_011221032.1:0-444 GCF_000146605.3 Meleagris gallopavo | reverse complement strand
CCCCTCTGTTCCTCAGCCAGGTTGGCCTGTGCGTGCCTGCTGGGACTGCGGGCCCTACAATGGCCCTTTCCCCCTCGCATCTTCCAGCCCTGCCCCTCATCCTGCATGGCAGACCCAGGGCAGGTCCCCGGCAACAGTCCTCAGGGACGCTTGGCACTCACTCCTGCTTCTATTTGCTCTCTCCTCTTCAGTATGCACGCTGTGTCGCCGAGCAGATGTTCACCCGGACACCTGCGGGCCCACATTTGGCGAGAGCGGGATTTGCGTCCACAAGTTTTGCTTGGTGAGTTCCCTCAGGGCTCCTTCCGCCTTCCAGCCAGGGACGCTCCCTCTTTTCCATCCTGTCCTCGTGACACCCTGCTCTTTTCTCTTCTACAGTTTTTTGCCGACGGCCTTTACGAACACACTGCCGGACAGAGGGCGGTTCTGAAGTTCCCCCTTGAT
>NW_011221031.1:0-491 GCF_000146605.3 Meleagris gallopavo | reverse complement strand
TCTCAACCTACTACCATGGTTGCTGCTACTGAACTTTTACTGTTCAAGAAGTCATCTTTTAGTTCCATGCTCTGAGACAACCAGAATAGTGCTCTCAGTCTTTGAAATTTAACAGACAGATCTATAATATAAACCCTATAGATCCAGATTTCTCTCGTGCAGGATTACGGCTGGCTTTGAAACCTGCAGCACATTCAGTGAGTGGGGGCCACGTGTTTCCCACATAGCTGGTTTGGGCTTTGGCACAAAACACAGTTCTTTGCAGTTGCTCTCTTTGGAACAGCACCAACCTACCTGTTAAGGGAGCTTCCTGAAGATTCTGTGCTCTGAGAACCATCTGAACCGTCTGTTCCACAGCTTTTAGCAGGCCTCCCATGAGATGATACGCTCTCAGTGGAGTTACAACATTTCATTTCTTCAGTTTCATTCTGTTAAAGACAGTGTTTCCATTAAGAGAATGTAAAGGTACTCCACAGGTATTTGAAGAAAAC
>NW_011221030.1:0-389 GCF_000146605.3 Meleagris gallopavo | reverse complement strand
CATCTCAATCTTCATCAAGTGTTTCTGATACTACTATGGCTTCGTCACGATTAATCAATATTAATCTTGCTCTTGCTCTTCATTCAGTCTGATACTTGTTAAATTGGGCTTAAAAAATGGAAATGTGAGCTGAGGGTAGCTGTTCATAGTTTTGAAGTGTAAGAATCAATTCAAAAACTAGGGGTCTTCTCTGTTGGTCCTTGACCTTTGAAACATTGTGCTAGTGTACTGGCATACCTTTCTGGTGCTGTTGCAAGTCTCTGGCATATATCAGGCGCTGTCCTCACTCTCTCAGAATCGTAGTTTTGGCATGGATCATTAGGAACAAAATTAGGGTCATACAACATTTCCACCATGGCTATTTCCCTCAATTAATGGATACCTTTTTC
>NW_011221029.1:0-487 GCF_000146605.3 Meleagris gallopavo | reverse complement strand
CACTGATGGATAGCAGTGGACTTCATAATACAGCTTGACATCTTTACCTTAAAGTACCCTGCATTACCTTCTCTTGCAGCTGTCTGAAACTTAGGCCTGGTGGAGTTTCTGTGTACCCTGTTGTGCTGGAACAGCCATCCCAAACCAAAGCCAGATGTGTGAATATGCCTTTTCAGCAGTCAAAGCACAGAGCTGGGATCTTCTCACAGACTCAGCGAACACAGTGGAGAGAAGACAAGCAATGACAAAAATATGGATTTTTTTTTTTTTTTAAGTCTGATCTCTTCAATTGGACCTCAGTGTGTATGAAAGTGGAATTCCTCCCTGAAATGTCAGCAGTAAAGGCCACAGACCAGTCACTGTTGGTCACAGGGTACAGTCTTGTATTTCCTTATAGACAGGTGACATGGAGAGTGACCTCATGACTCCATATACATAACTGAGGATGCCAGATGTGTGAGGAAATGTCTGAGTCTCACTTTCCTGG
>NW_011221028.1:0-648 GCF_000146605.3 Meleagris gallopavo | reverse complement strand
ATTTTTCTCTGAATCTTAAAGTCATCCTTTTTGAAAATATATTTTTTCAGTTTTTTCTCCTCTGCATCCTGGACTACAAGAGATTTTTCAGCTTCCTGTATCCTGAGATACTATTCGTCATTCTCTGTCCTTCTGGTGAAAGGAGAAAGATCTTTTCTGTTAATTCTTGTCTCAAAGAAATATGGGTTTCTGATTCAACTCAAAACAACCACACCCAGCTAGTAGCCTCATTTCTTCTCTATTTTTGTCTTTTTTCTTTTTTTTTTCCTATTATTAATGTGACCTGGCTGCTTGGATTTTCTTTCATTTTCAGTTAAAGAATGTTTTTCTTCTTTCACTTTCATCCAGAGAAAAATGTGTAGATCACTAACACTTCTCAGCTATTGCTCTTTGGTGTATTTCTAGTTAGTGCAGATTATCATGTAATTTTTCTGTCCGTGTTGTTTTATGTTTATGACCAGTATCAATATTTGGAATTTCCTGCTCACATCCAGCAATGCACAGACTACTACTAAAATCTGTATATCAAAAAATAAGCCATTCATCTAGAATCCCTCTACTCTGCATCTTTCCATAGCCATTTCATTTTACCTCTAACAAATATGGAAGGTAGGAATCACCTTCCAAAATGTTCCTAACTTTTACATA
>NW_011221027.1:0-461 GCF_000146605.3 Meleagris gallopavo | reverse complement strand
CATTCATCAACTGGCGAAATCATCTCTGCTACTGTAATTAATTTCTTTTGTGATGAAAGTGACAGTTGAGTGTTTAAGGATGGTGGATGTTCCTGCTGAGCAATCTAGTTCGTGTGCCTTGAGCCTCTCAATTCCTTTGCACATTCTCTTGCAGTGAGATCTGAAGTTTCAGGAGCAATCACTAGTCTGTAGTCATCATGAGCCAGCCCTGTGAGGGTGAAGGTTTCTGCAGTACAACTGTTACAAGTTTTCTTTCTGAGGCAAACTAAGGGAGAATACACAGGACTGCTATGCTTTTCTATGATTCTGTCTTGCATTGCAGTAACAAGAGAATACTTTGCCAGGACGTTTGGGCGGTGCATACCAGGTGCCAGTTACTAGAAAACACTTCAGTGTAGAGCCTGATGACTACACATCATTCAGGCTTCACACAATTTTATCCTCTGCTGGTGAAAACATGG
>NW_011221026.1:0-536 GCF_000146605.3 Meleagris gallopavo | reverse complement strand
ATCTTTTCTTTGTAAACATTATAGAGATGTGTTTGCAGAACTGAGTGTTCATCATAACAGATGATAGCCACAATTTACAAGAACAGGATCCTAAAGTCAGCTTCTAGAAGTTGTGCTGTATTTTCCAAAACACAGCCTAGAAAAGACAAGAAATAATAAAGACTAAAATAATTTTACAAGGAAAAAAAAAATAAAAATAAAAAACAAAGAAGAAAAGAAAACATAATTGGAAAGAAAAGTTATTTCTGAAGATTTTTTTGTATTTCTCTTTTATTCCAATTTGCAGTATTTTGGGGCCATAAATCTGCTAATAAATTTAGCTGAAGAGTATCTAATTGACGCTATATGAAATCCATTTATAAATGGAAATTCTTAAACCAATACATTACAAGTAATATTTTCAACAGTGCTCAAACTTAGTAACTATTCCTGTCTTAATGGGTGTTGCATTAAAGCATAAATACCACTTGAGTGCTAAAGGTCTAGTCATGCTCAAATGGGCTCACAGGGCCCTGCTGCACTCAATGAGAACTCTC
>NW_011221025.1:0-475 GCF_000146605.3 Meleagris gallopavo | reverse complement strand
GAATAATAGCCCTGAGGATAGCAAGTACCTGGCTGTTAATATACTTCTTTAGTTTCAGCATGTACCAAGTCAAGAAGGGAAAAAATTCAGCCAAGAATCACAGTTAGTATCTCCCTTTTACAACATGTTCTGCTCTAAGGAGGATGCTGAACTTGCCCTCACATTTCAAACACCTTTCACCTTTTCTTTTCTACAACTTATTTTATTGCTTTCTCGGCTTATTTTTCAATACAAATCAATGACAGAACCAGCTTGCTATAAAATGGGCTTCAGAATAAACCATCATAACAAGTAGATCTCACAGAAAAATCCTTGGTGACAAGGAAAAGTAGAAAAGGCGTATCCACATAAAAAGTACTGCACTAAGGAGAGAATTAATTTCAAGCTATTTTTTTTTTAATGACCTGTCAGCCAAACAGGCTAATAAAGACAAGTTTCAGTAATTCCAATCATAGCAGTAGAATGAATGGTTCAG
>NW_011221024.1:0-482 GCF_000146605.3 Meleagris gallopavo | reverse complement strand
CCTGACTGCAGGAATTGCTTGCCCAGTTTTATCATTATAGACTCTCTCCTTTCCTGGTGGCTTGAAACAGCTGCCTTCAGTTTTTCCTCAATTTTATCAGCTACTGCACGCATTTTTTAAATCTCTCAGGCTGCTTATTAGGGTTTCGTAGGCTCCTCTTATCCCATGCCTTTGGTGCCATTTCTGAAAGAGCTTAATCTTCTGTTCAGATGCGTTATTGAAGTTATCCTGGATAATTTCATCTATGGTAGGTTCTGAAAGCTGGTGATGACGAACAAAAGTCTTGACCTCATCTAGTGTCATCTCCCTCACGATGTCAGGGATATGGCGGCTCAGGTCATCATCTAGAAACATAAAAAGAAATGAATGCCCTTGGCACTGTACTTTTTTTTTGTTGTTGGCTTTGTGTGTCTTTTTTCTTTTTTTTTCTTATCATCTATATTCAGAGATACATATTCACGACTCCATATGTTTTCAATGTG
>NW_011221023.1:0-423 GCF_000146605.3 Meleagris gallopavo | reverse complement strand
AAATTCTTAAAGGAAATTTGGGAAAAGGATTTAAATGAACTAAATTAAGCTAACTTAAATACTTTAGAAAGAAAAAAAACAATTCTGAGGTGATCATTAAAAAAAAAGTCTATTGCTGCATCCTCTCCTTGGGAAGGGGAAAAAAAAAGGAAATTTTCATATTCTGCTTACTTATGGGATCCCTTAACATGCCAGAATGCGTGTATAACTTGGCTTAACACTATTTTTTCAAAATATCATTTAAAAAAAAGTCTATTAACTTAAATGTGTTTTCCCTTTACCCTATAGTCATGGGAGTCATCAAAAACTATTGTACTTTCCAAACCACAACATAAATTTCAAATCACACTAAATGATCTCCTACTAACATCACTATTTTTTCCAATAACAAAGATAAAATTTAAAGACAAAGAAGCAAATGAA
>NW_011221022.1:0-595 GCF_000146605.3 Meleagris gallopavo | reverse complement strand
CCCCTCTTTCAGAATTAACTCTTTTAGGAAAGGTGGTTCGACTATAAAGAACAACAAGCAAGATGTTCTGTACATACATAATGGGGGAAAAAAAAAAAAAAAAAAAGAAGTAGGTAATTTGGAATTGCAGAAATAGAACACTGAAGTTACAGGTAGGAAAAAGGATATTATAATCTCAGTATAGCTGTTAAGATGAATCCAAATATGATGCAATTGCCACCTTAGATGAGATGTACAATATGCCTTACCAGAAGTAGTGAAAGAAATGTGCTGAGTGACAATTGTGCAATTCATTCCAAGACACAAATAAATTATTTATTTATGAAGATGAACTCTGGTTTTAGAGTACCAGATGCTAATTAGTTTTATTAACACTTAGTGATTCAGATATTGTTCTGAATTTCCAGCAAAAAACAGTTGTTCCTCTTTATCCAAAAATGACTGAAGGATTGTTAGGGACTTATGAAACTTCTTGAAAACAAGAATCACACTATGTAAGTGAACAGTAAACACAATTCATGTAGAACTTGACAAGAGGACTAATCCTGACCCCGTCCACTTCAATGGATCTTCCATAAACAGAAAATCCTAGAAA
>NW_011221021.1:0-483 GCF_000146605.3 Meleagris gallopavo | reverse complement strand
GACACAATGTGATGAAGTTTAATCGCTAGGGTGTTAGACTTAAACAAAAAAATTTAAAAATGTCCTGTTCAAATATTGTGTAGCAAACCACATAGGGAAAACTAATAGTTGTATTGTCTTCAGAATGCCTGGTTTGTTGTTGTCTTGAAAAAAAACCCGCAGTGAATTTGTTGCTACAGGAGGTAAAATAATATTATGTCAATCCATGGGAACAGTTGGCTGGGGGAGGGTACTTTGTCTGGTATGTTTCCAGGGAAAATCTTAGAATCCTGTGAGGTTCTGACATCCTGTTTGGTCGTGTCTGTATGAAGCAAAGGGGCTGTGATCTACCCAGCTGTCTCTGAGACAAAAGCTGCTGAGCTCTGCATGACAGATCTTCTCTTTTAGAGAGAGAGAGAAATGCCGATAGTAGCAGGGAGCAATATGTGAGGAGTGTCTCTGCAGTTTTGTAACCTACCTTCTGATCTCCCTTAGGTAACTGAT
>NW_011221020.1:0-454 GCF_000146605.3 Meleagris gallopavo | reverse complement strand
AACTGAAGTTAAGTTACAAAAACTGTGATAATAATGAGGGACAAATCCCTCAGGAAAAAAATAGTTTAACTTGATATTATTTTCTGAGCATCACATAATGAAAAGAAAAAAAAGGAAGCAGATCTCTGGTAGCACTGATAGATCATTGAGTCTAGGAAAAAAAAGAGTGAAGTTTGGAAAATCCTATTTTTGTAATAAATATCCATATACTTTCCAATTCTTTGGTACAGTAAAAAAGGAATTATAATAAACTTTATAGATAACATAATAAAGCATTGACTTGTGACAGGTACCAGTGTCATGCATCTGTCCAGCTATTTATGGCAGGCTGTCATTATCTCAATGTTGTGTCAGAATTATTTCATTGGCATGCATTCTAGCTCTTGTTTCTACATGGCTGCAGGCTGTTGTGTCTAACATATTAGATAAAAACATTCTGAGAATATTAAAGCTT
>NW_011221019.1:0-488 GCF_000146605.3 Meleagris gallopavo | reverse complement strand
AGCAACAGCTCTTAGGGAATTGAGTTTGCTGTAAAGTTATGCTGCAGTACTGCTGATGTGCTAGCTTAAGTCCTTGTACATTTTCATACTTTATTCTTTTTAATAGGTAACTGCTAGTTATGCTTCTTCACAAAGGACTATGGCTTGTATATAGCATTTAGACTTGTCTTATTAGCCAGGAATTTCTGTAATATTCAGCCACATTTACTTAATCTTAGTCTCTGTTGTTGTTGGTTTTTTGTTTTTTTTTCTGATAGATTATTTTTTTACTGATTGTACCACTCTGTCTGGAAGGAATTAAATTAAATTTTAGAATTGCAAACAATACAAGTATAATCAGTATACAGATCTTCCTAAAAAATGCTGAGGACATTTTAAAAACTGAATTCAAAGACATTCTGATAAATGCAGATTTTTCCAGTTAGTAATAGAGCTGACAGATTCTAATGTCCTTAAAGACTCACTGGACTAGATCATCCATTGCTATC
>NW_011221018.1:0-409 GCF_000146605.3 Meleagris gallopavo | reverse complement strand
TCCAGGACAATGAAACTTCCAGTGAGAGGCAGCGCACTCTGCAGACCATATTCCAAGATACAATAGAAGAGAGCAGCTTTTGCCTACTAAACGATGTTTCTCAGTTAAGGTGAGAGTGAGAGGCCGTCTTGCTTGGATAGTCTGCTGGGAGTGGCTCAGCTCAGTGCTGTCTGATTCCTGTCTGATTCTGTGCATGGGGTGCTCCTGTGCCGTGCACGTGCCCCGTGTCTTGTTCAGCACCCTGGAAATGGCACTGAAGAGGGGCTGGTGCTGGCCGCATGCAAAAGCAGAGGCGTTTTGCTCTGCAGTCTTGCTCTGGGAGATAGGTGTGCCCAGACCTGCAGCAGTGTTCCTCTCTGTCTTTCCTGGACAGTTTCCCGTCACGGACGAAGTTTCCAAGATGTGTTCC
>NW_011221017.1:0-537 GCF_000146605.3 Meleagris gallopavo | reverse complement strand
ACTTCTAAGAATACCAATGCCAATATGTGTTGCAAGGTAAATATAGATCTGTCTGCTTGGTAAGTCTTTGTTTTTGTTTTTCTTGTTTTTTGTTTTTTTTTTTGTTTATTTTTGTTTTTTAAACTTCAGCCATTGCACTTGGAAACAATCCCATTCTAAATGAATGCAGTGAGATGTATATCTCTTCACCAGGATTTGTACATGCTGGAAACAGCGGCCCACTCTGCTTATCACAATGGTATTTAACCCTTCTAAGACATGCAGAAGCTTAAAGCCTACCAAGTTTTCTTCTGCACCCAGAAAAGGCAACACCAGAACTTGTATAGAACTGCTATTTCATATAAAGTCTGCTCAATAGAAAGACCAAAGATTAGTTATTTCACTGTAACACAACAAAATCGGAAAAGCAAGTTCTGTTTACTTTGAGTCTGGACACAGTAACCACTGCAGAAGCATAGTATCCCACAGACAATAAGGCACAGGAGCAAAACCTTCAAGAAAGGGAGAGAAATACTGAAGGAATGCAAGCAGAATCAT
>NW_011221016.1:0-429 GCF_000146605.3 Meleagris gallopavo | reverse complement strand
CAAAAATAAATAAAATAAAATAAAATAAAATAAAATAAAATAAAATAAAATAAAATAAAATAAAAATAAAATAAAATAAAATAAAATAAAATAAAATAAAATAAAATAAAATAAATAAACATAAACACAAACATAAAAAATAAAAGTCATTAAATTAAAGCTGTTTCAACTCTGGGTTGGCTATTTTCACTGAAAGTTTTCTTCTAGGTTCTTTTGTTTATTTGTTTGTTTGTTTTAATGTATTTCATTCTTTTCTATACCGAGTCTGATTTTCCTTCAAGTTAGTATCCTATGGGTAGTTAAATATCACACTGTCTAATACTGGTGTTGCAGAGAAATAAACCACTGAGAATGTTGATAACATAAGTATCCAAATGTCAAGTCTTTCAAAAGATCGCTTGGTGAAACTGGAACAATCCAGACATTAAA
>NW_011221015.1:0-371 GCF_000146605.3 Meleagris gallopavo | reverse complement strand
TCCTCTCCTCCTCTCTCCTCCTCTCTCCTCCTCTCTCCTCCTCTCTCCTCCTCTCTCCTCCTCTCTCTCTCTCTCTCTATTTCTCTCTGTTTCAATTCTCAAGAAGTCATAGCCAGAGCTCTACTGCAGTGTTTATGGAACACATCCTTAGTGCTGCTGAAGCGAGCAAACACAGAAAGCAGAAATGAGCCTCTCAGTGCCCTGGACAGAGAAGTGACAACATGGAAATCACAATTATTCAATTATTTCTGCTTTCTGTGTTTTGACAACTTTACTGTGTTTTCTCTGGGTGGATGTTTCCGTATTTGTCTCTTGCATGGTGCATTTAACTGCAGGAAGTGGAACTGCTAATGAATTATTGCAGCTGACTT
>NW_011221014.1:0-463 GCF_000146605.3 Meleagris gallopavo | reverse complement strand
CACAGACAGTAGGTATTTTCAACAGTGTAAGAAGAAACTTCAACTCTGGCATCTGCTTGTCAAGAGAGGGACAGGGAAAGCTTCTGTGCCTGCCATTCACCATTTGTGTTGACAGAGGCAGGCAGCAGTGCTTGAGGGCTATCAGAATCATAGAATCACAGAGGTTGGAAGGGACCTCTGGAGACCATTGAGCTCAATCCCCCCTGCAATCTACTCCAAAGAGATGCTTCAATTTCAGTGTTTCCTCTTTAAGGGTACATCCCCAGAGTGTGCTGCATTGCCAGAACTCAAGGGAAACACACATTAGAGGTCCACCTGCATTTCTGGAAGAGTTATTTCAACCACAGGTCTTCATCAAAACTACTAACACCACCCGCAGAGGGCCCAGCATCATGAAAACAGCCTTAGAGCTCAGCTGGCACAGGTCACTTAGACTGCACTGAAGCAAACTTTGTGGGAACCC
>NW_011221013.1:0-420 GCF_000146605.3 Meleagris gallopavo | reverse complement strand
CCTGGAGTCTGTAATGCAGTCAGTAATCAATATAGGGCATCAAAGAAAAGGGTATGATTGACAGGAAATAGACAAAACCTAGAATGTGATCAAAAGAACATCATGAGGAGGCTCAGATAATGATATTAGCTGAATTTCACTGTGAAGCAATGTTCACAAGCATAAAAACAGTGTGGAGAAGGAATGACATTTTGAATGCTGATTGTAGGTGAAAAGCTGCAGCAAGAATGCAAAGCTTTCTTTGAGAGAAGAAGAGAAGCAATGCAGCTGTTTTGCTTGCAGTAAAGCCAAAGATGCTGAAATAGCCAATAAATAAAAACGGTGATCCCTAAGAACAGACAGAGGCAGACTTCAAAGTCACAGAAGATGTTTGGTTAAAGAAAATTAAGAACAGTGTAAGTGTTAATGATGAACGAAGCG
>NW_011221012.1:0-363 GCF_000146605.3 Meleagris gallopavo | reverse complement strand
TAACAGATATTTGAATTTCAGAGATAGTAATCTAGAAAACTCCCCATAAAGAACTAGTGATTTCTGAAGAAGTATTTGAAGAGAAAAATGACCAGGGGTTTTAATTAACCATACATTCTTGTTTGTGTAATTGAACCTAATGTAGATTTTATTTTCAGATTCTGTTTTTGTCATCCTTATTTCCATAATAAAATACAAAGTTACAACATTTTTAAAAAATAAAAAAAATCAGTTTTTAGTTATTGTTGTTTTGTTTTGTTTAAGTATAGAATGAAATTTGGAAACTGTTTTGATGTTTTGTAAACACTGCAAATCATACAGGTTCTTTACAGAAATACACAATTTTAAGAAGTAGGGGTCTAC
>NW_011221011.1:0-443 GCF_000146605.3 Meleagris gallopavo | reverse complement strand
AAACTTGAGTATCATGCTTTCTGAAATCCTATCCTAGATATTTTAGTTGGTCAATAAAACTCCAGCTCTGCTCTAGGGATCTAAGCATCTGTCCTCACCTCCCGAGACATGCTAAAATAGAACTTCAATCAGGTTATAATGAGATTTTCAAATGTTAACTAAAGCATACCAGCTAATATATTTTAGAATAACTCTCAGTCAATATCTTTTTTTTTCTAGATTTATGTATACATATGCTAAAAGCTGTTAACTAATCTGAATTCTACCCAAATGGAAAATAAATAGTTTCACAGAAGTGTATGTAAATTTGTATTTTTTTAATTTATTCTTTAGATCCTCTATTGTTCTGCAAAAGTTCTACAGGAAAAACGGAATGAATAGCTGGCCTGTATGGGGCTCCTGAATCACAACCTCTGATTGATCACGTGAGGCGAGCAATGAGT
>NW_011221010.1:0-364 GCF_000146605.3 Meleagris gallopavo | reverse complement strand
TTGTCTTTCACAGATTGTATCTGAGTGTGTTCTTCCACAAACTAACAGGCACTGTGCTTACCCCCAATACCAACCAGTAACCAAACCCACTGGAATATCTTCATCCATGCAACTAAGAAAAACTTAAATAGTTTATAGCTTAGAGTTAAACAATTCATTAACAATAGGTAACTCATACAACTGGAACCAATAAGTGATTTTTTCCGAGTTCCATCATTTCTAGGTATGTATGTTACAGCTACAGGCAAACACGATGCAGTGCTCTGCTTTTCACACTGCAGTGTGCAGCCCAACCACGTATATAAACCTCACTGTCCGTGTGCTCCTTATCTCTCAAATCATAATATAAATCTCAGGCCTTTAA
>NW_011221009.1:0-321 GCF_000146605.3 Meleagris gallopavo | reverse complement strand
GCTTAAGGAGGCTCATATAATGGATTTTATTTGCTTTTCTCATGAATTGAAAACAGGTCTCTACTACTATGTAACTTTTTAGAAACTATTGTCCTGGTTCTTATGCTTTATTCACACTTAATATTTTTGTTTTTGTTTTTTAAATTTTTTGATTGCCTTTTTGATAGAAATATCTCTGCTAGTATAGAAGATTATAAGTCACCTATGCCTTCACACTGTAGAAAGTCTTCTTTATAAAGATTTATTGTGTGGTTACAGTGAAAAATTTTCTGTATATTAAGAAAAAATAGGAAAAAAAAAAACCTAGAGGAAGAAATTTTC
>NW_011221008.1:0-420 GCF_000146605.3 Meleagris gallopavo | reverse complement strand
CCAAGCATAATTTTAAGCCTAATGCATAATATTACTGTTGAATAGAGCTTTATATTTATTCATATTACATTACTTTTAAGAAATGTGATCTATTGTTTCCAGTCTAAGGAATTATGAAAGCATTTCATATTCAATTGTTTTTGTATTTTCTTCCCCAGTTATCTCCTGTGGTGGTCTTCCATCTCCACCAAATGGAAATAAGATTGGAACCTTAACAGTATATGGAGCCACTGCAATTTCACCTGTAACACAGGATACACGTTAAGTTGGTTCTCATGTGAGAGAATGCTTGGCAAATGGTCTTGGAGCGGTGCTGAAACTCAGTGTCTAGGTAAAAGCTTATATTTTTCTTTTGTTTTGTTTTTTGAACAATAGTAGTATTAATTATTGGACTTCACCTCATATCAAGCAACAACACTT
>NW_011221007.1:0-399 GCF_000146605.3 Meleagris gallopavo | reverse complement strand
ACTTGATTAAGTTTACGTTTTGTATGTGATCTGCATGTTCTCTGTTTTAGTTGAACTCTGGAGGGCATTGCAGGCCTAGCATGTTAATTACTCTGTATCTCTTCTCTGCTTTAGGGAAGATAATGGACTAGTTGTATTTTTGGGTTTTTGTTTTTTTTCCTAGCTCAATCAGTGAATTCTTATTTCCACTTCTCTCTTCAGAAATGTGTTTGTAACTGTCTGTCTGGCCTTTGCCTGATTTATAGGCACATATTGCAATGGATTATCATCAGCAAAAGCTTCTAACAGGACACGTAATGTTGGTGATGGTTGGTTTTTGTTTTGTTTTGTTTTTAACTATTGCAGCTTATAAATAGGAGATGTAGGGAGGAACAGCTTTTGCTTAGTATATTGTCCACT
>NW_011221006.1:0-465 GCF_000146605.3 Meleagris gallopavo | reverse complement strand
CTCTCTGGGTCTCCCTGTTGCTTTTCTCCCCTTTGCTTCGCCTCAAGGGCCCCCTTCCCCAGGTCACTGGAAGGCTCTTGCCTTCTCAGGCACACACTTGCAACCTGCCTTCACGTAAACAGAGCAGACGCTGCTCAAAGCTGCTGCTCTGCAGGGCTTGCTCTGTAGGCCGCTGGCTCAGATGCCCAGCAGTGCCAACGCACTGTCAGTGTTGACTTTGTTTGCCCCTTTGTAGATGCCCGTTTCTGGGACCTGTGTGGCTAATGGCCCCGAGAAGGACGCACGAGGCCCTTCCCTCTCTGCTGCCAGTCTCCAGGCTGGGCTTCAGCTGAGCTTCTGTGCAGCTGGGGGCCACCGAGTTTCAAAGCTTCCCTGTGTTAACGCCGCTGGTCTTTCTCTCCCCAGGGATCTCCGCCGGGATTTTCTCCTTCATATCTGTCAGAGGCGGGGATCGTCAGTACTTCT
>NW_011221005.1:0-416 GCF_000146605.3 Meleagris gallopavo | reverse complement strand
GGCAGGGCTCGCCCCCACCAGCACAGCTGCCCAGGGCCCCATCCAACCTGGCCTTGAGCGCCTCCAGGGATGGAGCACCACAGCTTCTCTGGGCAGCTGTGCCAGCGCCTCACCGCCCTCTGAGTAAATGATTTCCTTCTAATGTCTGATCTAAATTTTCCCTCTTTGTTTAAACTATTCCCCTTGTCCTACCACGGCACTCCCTGACAAAAACTCTCCTAATCTTTCCTGTAGGCTCCCTCTATGTCCTGAAATGCCCTAACAGGTTTCCGGTTCCCAAGTGTTCAGGAATGGTAATACATTTTTGATCTTCAAAATTGCTATGCATGTCAATACAGATAAAGCATTAATATATTATGCCACTATACACGTGTATGAATATCAATATACACAACGTATCAATTAATCAAGTTCAA
>NW_011221004.1:0-582 GCF_000146605.3 Meleagris gallopavo | reverse complement strand
CCGTTCACCATCTTTGTGGCCCTCCGCTGGACTCTTTCCAAGAGATCCCTGTCTTTTTGTACTGGGAGCCCAGAACTGGACACAGTACTCCAGATGAGGCCTTACCAGGGCAGAGTAGAGGGGGAGGATCACCTCCCTCGACCTGCTGGACACGCTCTTCTTAATGCACCCCAGAATGCCATTGGCCTTTTTG
Source organism: Meleagris gallopavo (assembly GCF_000146605.3). Classification (NCBI taxonomy): domain Eukaryota; kingdom Metazoa; phylum Chordata; class Aves; order Galliformes; family Phasianidae; genus Meleagris; species Meleagris gallopavo. Next base: position 389 of record NW_011221004.1, on the reverse strand, counting down.
GCCACGAGGGCACACTGCTGGCTCATGGCCAACCTGTCGTCCACCAGGATGCCCAGGACCCTCTCTGCAGAGCTCCTCTCCAGCAGCTCATCCCCCAGCCTGTATTGGTGCATGCAATTATTCCTCCCTAGGTGTAAGACCCTACACTTGCTTTTGTTGAACCTCATCCGGTTTCTTCCTGCCCAGCTCTCCAGCCTGTCCAGGTCTCGCTGAATGGCAGCACAGCCTTCAGGCGTGTCAGCCAATCCTCCCAACTTCGTATCATCAGCAAACTTGCTGAGGGTGGCCACTGTCCCCTCATCAAGATCATTGATGAAGATGTTGAACAAGACCGGACCAGCACAGACCCTGGGGACACCACTGGTTACAGGTCTCCAGCCAGACTCTGC
>NW_011221003.1:0-335 GCF_000146605.3 Meleagris gallopavo | reverse complement strand
AACAAGTGAAAATCATGAGGAAGAAGCATCTTCCCTAGCTTTCTTCGGCCATGCAATTTAGCTTTTTTGAGAGGGCGATGTCTGGAAATCAGCTGGCTGCAAGAGCTGCCCAACGCTAGCTCCAGCTCGTGTCTGACTGCATGGCTTGTGTCAGCAAGTGCTCTTCTCCATCTCCTCAACAGCTCTGCACCCAGCCATCCGTGGGACAGCAAGGCACAACTTGAACTCTGTGATGTTGGTGCTCTCCTTCCTTTTCTGGGTCTGACATGAAGGCGGGGGCCTGGCAGCAATTTACCAGGGGAGGAAGGACATTTCATCATCCTCACCGAAACATG
>NW_011221002.1:0-630 GCF_000146605.3 Meleagris gallopavo | reverse complement strand
GGACTCTTTGCCTAAGGGACTGGTTTCCCTAAGGCTGGCTGGTCACAGCACCACAGACAGCATCCTTCTGAGGGCTGAGCTGGAGGGCAAGTGCAAAAAACCCACACGGGACCGGTGTCCCATCAAAGCTGGATGAGGCTGTGTTACTAAACACGGTGCGACAATGGCTGCTAAAGCATGTGGGGGACAAAGCGTGGCACGTACCTGGCAAGAGATCAGAACGAGGTAGACAAGTTCCTTGAACCCGCAGCCGTTCCTTGTCACTTTGCTCTGATCTTCCACGAGCGAAAGCTGCACCAAGGGAGCAGGCAGAGGAGAGAGAAGGAACAGGTCAGGGAGCTTGCACAATTTAGCAAAGACAAGAGAAGAACCACGAGACAAAATGCCACCTTTATGGATCGCTTGGCAATGCGTGTACTGGGCGAAAATTACATCCGATGGACAAGAGTAAGCAATACGACACTATGAGCTCCGCCAGCCAGCAGTTCTCAACACCTCACTGCCCACCCGTCTCTCCCACGCTGTCTCAAGCTTTACCTACAAGATGCTGCGCAAGAGGATGTGAAAACAAAGGTACTCAGTCGATGCACAAGTGCAACAAAGCGAGCTACTCAGGCAGAGCTCAAGCGC
>NW_011221001.1:0-511 GCF_000146605.3 Meleagris gallopavo | reverse complement strand
AGTAATGAATGAGTTTTGCATTCTTCTGAGATCTTCGCTTGGGTTTTTGGTTTTAATCAAAGGAAGAGTTGGCTTTACCAGAATCGGAGTTGGCAGTACACAAATTTAAAAAATAAAAAATAAAAAAATACAGAACAAGATCCAACCTATAAAACACGTTTTCAAGATTTGTTCAATTAATTTATTGTAACCAGTTTTATACCAGCCTATCCAGTGTGAGCTGAGAAAGCTAACATCACATAATCTTATTACTCCTGTGGAACTTCTTCCATGCATCATAACCTTGTTTGTAAAACCTGGCAGTGAAGCATGGTACTGGCTTTGCTTTGTGATATGCAGAATGGTGAGTCCAGGGCACATAATTTTCTAGAAGAATTTTTTTGAATATGAGATTGTTGAACATAGCAGTCTCCTACTTTGTCTTACACGATCTTTGTTTCAGATTGTAATCATCATGAGAGGGTTGCCTGGCAGTGGAAAGACACATGTAGCAAAACTCATCAGGGTATGT
>NW_011221000.1:0-589 GCF_000146605.3 Meleagris gallopavo | reverse complement strand
AAAGACCACAACAAGGACATCATGTGACCAAATACCAAATCAGACAGACCTGTGTTTCTTCTGTATTACACCTAGTCTTTTAATTATTTTAATTCAGTAAATCAGGCTCAGCATTAAAAGGGACAACTCACAGATTCTGTATCTCTCCTCTATACCCCTTTAACCCCGGTTAATATTTTGCAATCCATTTTCCTAATACTGTAGATGTCTCAGGTCACAGTCACATGAGTTTCTTCTGTTGTTGCTGCTGCCACCTAACACTTATCATTCTGCTGTAGTAGAAGGGCATCTGGAAGAATTTCTTGTTTGGCACTCACATAATCAAAACTGCAGACCATGTAGTGGTGACATGTGAATTCCTCATTGAACAAAGAAGTATGCACTGTGATGTGCACTGTCTTTTGGGATGAGAAAGAGGTGATCTTTCCAGATTTCCTGGAACCTAGACAGACTACTGATGGTGACTATGTTGAAAAACAGCATTTTGAAGCTGAGAATTTGCTCTATGACTTAGTGTTATTGTGCTCTTCACATCTGTGGTCTCCTTGGATATAAAGAGGAAGCATTCCTTTCAGAACAACCTATATTG
>NW_011220999.1:0-321 GCF_000146605.3 Meleagris gallopavo | reverse complement strand
TATGTATCACAGCTACTGGAAGTGATGCCTTAGTGTTGACAATAGCAAGTCACCATAGAAGAATTTGCTGACCAACTGTCTCAGCTACTAATATATTGGCAGTCCTTTCACAGTTCACTTAAAGTAAATGAAATCGTCCTTGGACATTTTTAAGTCAAGTCCATGGTCTACAGTGATACTTCATAGGATCAGTAGGAGAGCTTAATCTCTCCTTTTTGTGTCAGTGCCTATCAACCACACAATGCATTTTCTTTGCAGATGAGAAAAGAATTATAATGATCTCTTGCACGTACCTTCTCAGTATAGGCTTAAAATTGCACT
>NW_011220998.1:0-528 GCF_000146605.3 Meleagris gallopavo | reverse complement strand
TCCTGGAATGCTTACAGAGATGTTTACACTCCAAACAGCCTGGGCTGGTCATTCTGAAACTGCTGAAGGAATGCACCTGACAGGTGGGTGGGTGGGAAAAATACTCTCTTCTGGTAAAAAGCTTAAAGACCTGCTGTGTAAAGTGGGTTGCGGTGTCAGCCAAACTTCTGAATCTGGACAGAAATTTTTTCTTTCAGCTAAAATGTATTGCTATATTACCTATAAGTATAATGTTAAAAGCATGACACTAAATGCTGGAAGTCCAGCTTAATGACTCTAAGTGTGAAATATATCTAATTCTAAACAATTTATCTGCAGAGGCAAAGTTCTTACTTTTGCAAACGTATGCAATGGCGGAACTGTCAGTTTCAGGCTCTGAACAGAATAAAATAAGTTGTAAAAACTAACATCTTAATCAGGAACTGAAGTCCATCTGATTTTATTTATTTATTTATAAAGAGCTTTTTAAGAATCTTTCTGAAAAGGTGGTAAAAGAGATTGAGCAATCTTCATTTAGTTACAAATGAT
>NW_011220997.1:0-427 GCF_000146605.3 Meleagris gallopavo | reverse complement strand
CATTCAAAACTTCCAATGTGCTAAATCTTGGCTTGGGCTTTAGGGACTGAACGTGAACAACTGCGTCAAGATAGGCTTGAGTGCTCTAGGCAGCTCTGTAATGCTCTGTAACACAATGCTGAAAAAACCCTGCAGTACTATATGCTTCCAAACACGTACACTAGCCAGTCTCTGACCTACTTACCTGTGAAGCTTGACAGCAAGGCTACTAAACAAGAAAAACTACTGCAGAGCTGCTGCCAGCTACTTAGGTGACTCGCAAGTGCTCATTTCCCAGTCCATCTTCACAGCATATTTCATTCACTATTGAAATGCCTTTTATTTTGTAACTATGGACTTTTAAAACAAAACAAAACACTGACACATATTGGGAAACAACATAACTGCAGTATTCACCTGAGGTACTAAGGTTATGGTTCTATGCAAA
>NW_011220996.1:0-385 GCF_000146605.3 Meleagris gallopavo | reverse complement strand
GAAGTGCATCCTCAAGTTTGTTTGAACAGCGCTTACAATTCTGTGTGAAGTTCTGAGCTTGTGAAATCATCAGCAAAATTTTGTTTGGCTTTACTAGAAGAGGGTCTCCTCTCTGCATTTATTCTCTTGAGCATTTTCTCAAGGACTCTGGGCGTCAAGAGTCATCAAACTGCCAATACTGTAACCAAATAGTATTGAAATAAACAGTGGTGATTGTGTTCTCTCTCTAGAAAAAAAAAAAAAAAAAAAAAGAACAATAAAAAAACAGAATACTAAAATATCAATGGATATTGGCTCCTCTTTTTCATTAACTGCATGAAAAAATAGTTTTTATAAATACAAATACTCAAGCGGCTTTACATAAGCAGACAGCATCTTACCAGTG
>NW_011220995.1:0-474 GCF_000146605.3 Meleagris gallopavo | reverse complement strand
AAATTTAGGTTTTGTTCCTTTTAGTCACGGATTCACATTGAAGTTAAATGCCCTTACCTGCTCTGCTGACCCTACTGGCTGCCTTGGAGCAATCTGAATGCTATGTGCAGTTCTCAGCCATTGCGAAACATTGCTGTGTTCATCTTTCCATTTTATCCTCTTTGCCATGAGTCTGCGAGTATTAGAAAGCCTTGTTCCAAGCCTTGTTTGCTTGTGTGCAAAAATGTGTTTTGTTTTTTTTTGTGGACTGTTTTCATCCCTATGTGGGGCAGGCAGCACGCGTGTCCTGTGGGGTGTTCCCTATAAGTGGGCTCCAGATTGGCAGCGGGGATGAGAATGAAGACTTGCTTTAGTGCTGAATGGATTAAATATAGATCAGAGTAGCGGAATTGCTGTGTCAAGGTCATTTTTCTTAAGGAGATTTCTGAGATGTCTTTATTTTTACTTGTTGTGACACAGTTTTGCTTTAATTAC
>NW_011220994.1:0-497 GCF_000146605.3 Meleagris gallopavo | reverse complement strand
ATGGCTGGATGCACTTGGTGTTTTCCACCTAGAGGACAGGTTACACACACCTACAGCACACAGCTCTCCTGCTGTGTCGTGAGGATCAGAGCGAACCCCATGGCTGTCTGAACTCTTCCAACCACAGAGGTAAGGTTCCTCAGCACAGCTGGATCCACTCTTAGTCCCAGATGCAATTACTAAGATGCAATTATTTTCTTCTGATTTCTGTTCTATTTCAGCTCAGCGTAGTTTACTCAGCCAGGCTGGTTGTACGTGTGAGCGGACGGATGCTTCGAAGGAGCTGGAAGCTCTGCACTCTGACCGATGGCCCAGGAAACCTTACTGCCATAATCAAAGCTATGGTAATGTACACCAACAAAAACAGAATCAACAAAGGAAGTGTTCTGTTCCAAACTTTGGCTTACGCCATATCTGCGAATATCCTGTACAGTGCTTTTGTAGCTGTGTTACCGAGACCAGCAGAAGTCTTTTTTCTACCTAAACTCATAAATGAA
>NW_011220993.1:0-516 GCF_000146605.3 Meleagris gallopavo | reverse complement strand
ACCCAGTTCACTCAGCCTTTCTTCATAGGGGAGATGCTCCAGGCCCTTCACCATCTTTGTGGCCCTCCGCTGGACTCTTTCCAAGAGATCCCTGTCTTTTTTGTACTGGGGAGCCCAGAACTGGACACAGTACTCCAGATGAGGCCTTACCAGGGCAGAGTAGAGGGGGAGGATCACCTCCCTCAACCTGCTGGACACGCTCTTCTTAATGCACCCCAGAATGCCATTGGCCTTTTTGGCCACGAGGGCACACTGCTGGCTCATGACCAACCTGTCGTCCACCAGGACGCCCAGGTCCCTCTCTGCAGAGCTCCTCTCCAGCAGCTCATCCCCCAGCCTGTATTGGTGCATGCAATTATTCCTCCCTAGGTGTAAGACTCTACACTTGCTTTTGTTGAACCTCATCCGGTTTCTTACTGCCCAGCTCCCCAGCCTGTCCAGGTCTCGCTTTCTGGGTATGGACCAGCAAGCCCCCTTCCTCCTGGGTTTCAGTCCAGCAAGACCCCTTCCTTCTGG
>NW_011220992.1:0-460 GCF_000146605.3 Meleagris gallopavo | reverse complement strand
GGGCCACGATGGTGTCATCCACGCTGTTCTGGTGTTTGTGCACAGTGTTCTCAGGGCTCTGTGGGATGGGCTTGGCAATGGGGTTGGTGTAAAACCTCGTCACTTCGTGGTGCTCCTCCTCCTCCTCGCGCTCACCATCTTGTCTGTGGTTTTCATCAGGAGGTACCGACAGAAAGAACCTAAAGCAACGAAGAACAAAAAAAAAAGGTTTTTTAGTTCTAATTTAGTTCTAATGGGTTCACGTCAGCATTAAAATTCAGTGTCTTTTTGGACAAAAAGCAAACATCACTACTCGACAAGCTGCAGAGGCAGCAGGTAAAGGGAAAGCGTTTTTCGTTCCCCTTTACTGTGCTCTTGTTCAGCACTCTGCCATTCTGCATCCCATCCGGGCCTCCCAGTGCAAGAGAGATACTGAGATACTGACACACTCCATGCTGGCACAGCACAACGCCTTCAGGGT
>NW_011220991.1:0-433 GCF_000146605.3 Meleagris gallopavo | reverse complement strand
CAATTCAAAATTTTTATTTATTTTTTATTATTGTGTATTTGTGGAGGGGCTTTGAAATATACACCAGAAAAACCCAAATCAACCAAACAAAAAATACTCCCTTTAAGTCCTACTTACAGTATTTGTGTTTGTATGTGTCATGTCTGTACAAAATCTGAAAAACATGAAAATACACCACTTTATTGTAAATACCAGGATAAATTAATTGTAAGATATTGGGTTTCTAGGTTGGAGGCAGCTAGAATTTTACCGGCAGTGAGTCACGGTATAAAAGAAACATACAGAAAATGAAAATAATAAAAAAAAATCTAGTTGCATTATGCATAAAAAAGTTAGGAAATTCCTTGCATCTTGTAGAGAGGAAAGTGTGTATGTATCCTTCTACTCAGATGCATAAATAATGTGACTAACAGAAAGGAGAGGTTGCATGTAA
>NW_011220990.1:0-523 GCF_000146605.3 Meleagris gallopavo | reverse complement strand
TTCTCAGGCAGTGTGCCCTGTTGGAGATATGTCTATCCACTGGTAGCACAGGGTGCCTCGTATACAGCGAGATTAAGAGTATAGGAGGGCTGTTGGACCAAAGATTATCTTCTCCATATCTTAGGACACTATTTAGTGGGTTCATCTTACAGGAATTACTTTCTAGATGTTACTGACTTTGTAAAGCTAAACTATTCAATACTAATGTTTACAGTAGGAGTTCCTTTTGTCTTCGCTATAAGTTAAGCACCAATTAGTTGTGTTATCTAAATAGGAAGTAACTTTCCATTCCACGTTTTAGTTATGCGTTCCCTTTTTTTGTTAGGGGTTAATTTTTGGAAGAAGAAAATTCTTGTGGATTCTACCTGCATTTAACTCCATACTCAAGTATGGAGTTTTCTAGACGTGAGATATTATGTGATCACTTTTCTTTCTTTTTTTTTTTTTTCTTTCTTTCCAGTAAGAGGTATTCGTGAATACAAAGCTCATTGCTTCAGGAAAAGTCTCATTGGCTGTACTCATG
>NW_011220989.1:0-381 GCF_000146605.3 Meleagris gallopavo | reverse complement strand
GGCAGCTGACATTTAAGCTCAAGCAGAAGCATTCAACAGTGAAAAATGACAGAAACAAAATCATCATATTTTGCACTTCTTAGCCAAGATATATATTTTTAAGGAAAAGGCCATCAATTTGCTTCTGTTCTTGTCAGCTTCTTTTCCAACCTGACTAAACCCTCCTGATGATTGCCCTGCTCAGATGCCCTGGCATATGCAGCAAGAGTGCATCAGCAGATCTTCTTAGAAGTACTTTTGAACAGCGACTTTTTCTGAATCTGAGTACTTATCAGACATTGTAGTGACCGATACAAGCTTCAGTAAACCTACTTTTTTTTGACTTTAATGGCTACATCATTTCCTTTCTTTTCAAGGCCATAGCCTCCCTCGCTTCAAGGC
>NW_011220988.1:0-336 GCF_000146605.3 Meleagris gallopavo | reverse complement strand
ACATAAGTATATACATATACTCAATGGAGCTACTTAAAAGGACTCTCCAAATTTTTTTCATTTTATTTTTAACCTATACCTTGTTATGCTAAAATTGCTAGACTAAGAAGTTGATTTAATGAAGCTTTTCCTGCTAAAAGCAGCGGTCAAGCTGTGACACTACTTTTATTAACCATAGCAAGGGATAAAGAGAGCAAAAAAAAAGAAGGAAGGTTCTGACTTTGCTATGTGATCAAGCAGGATAAAAATTACAAGTGGAAGGAAAAAAATCTCAGTGCTTCTGTGGGCTTTCAGAAGAGAACATGTAAAATGAAATGGAGCTTTGAAATTACAGTG
>NW_011220987.1:0-603 GCF_000146605.3 Meleagris gallopavo | reverse complement strand
ATTCTGAGAGAGTGAGGACAGCGCCTAGATATATGCCAGAGACTGCAACAGCACCAGAAAGGTATGCCAGTACACTAGCACAATGTTCAAAGGTACAAGGACCAACAGAGAAGACCCCTAGTTTTTGAATTGATTCTTACACTTCAAAACTATGAACAGCTACCCTCAGCTCACATTTCCATTTTAGCCATTTAACAAGTATCAGACTGAATGAAGAGCAAGAGCAAGATTAATATTGATTAATCGTGACGAAGCCATAGTAGTATCAGAAACACTTGATGAAGATTGAGATGATCAAAGAAGTCTAATGAAGGAGCTGATCAAACTTCATGAAAATCCAACTAATTAAAGGTGACGAACCCTCCTCCTCACCTGTATCATGACAAAATCTCAACTATTAAATGCAAATGCTTTTCTGCTAAACAAGGAACAATAGTAAGACTGTATTGCATATTGCCTTGTGACGTTACCTACATGACCATGGAGAAGACATGAAGTGGCATGACAAACTACTCCTGTTCTACGCACGGGTGAGAAAATTACAAAACCATGACACTGCTGAAATGTGCTGTTAGTGCAAGATATGAGAGGACCCAGTGGCTG
>NW_011220986.1:0-523 GCF_000146605.3 Meleagris gallopavo | reverse complement strand
AGGAAAACAGAATAGCTATACTGGACTAATGTTCTTTGTGCCAAGGCTATTCCCACATGCTGGCTAACGTGACTTAGATATTACTACTTTTAGAAGCTGAGTGCAAATGGCTAACCATTATTTTGTTGTGTTATGTAACTGATAATCTGCCCTCATAAAGTCACATTTCTTTCTGCACAACTGTGCAAGTCCCCTAAAGTCTGAGGGCTTTGGGCATACATCAATTGTGAAAACAATACAAAAATGTACCACATTTGTGGGTGAAAACCCAAGAATAAGTTCATACCAACATAGCTTCATATTTAAGCTGCCCCAATAAGCAAGCCTCAGCTTTTCATTACATGTCAATGTCATCATTTACTCCTTCCTCAACAACTTAGTCACTGATGATGATTCCTGGAATGACACTCAAATACCTCTTCTTGAAGTCCTAACCAGGATCCTTAATTTAAGCTTGTTTTTTTCTTTTCCCTTGCAGTCTTTCCACATTGATTCATGTCTCATCTCTTTATCATGACATTTT
>NW_011220985.1:0-496 GCF_000146605.3 Meleagris gallopavo | reverse complement strand
GTTTGTTACTGATACAAGTGCAGATGGGCAGAAATAACCACTGGAAGCATGTTCAAAACTTCGAGGGGTACTGTCGATTTTGTAACAATATCCTACCATTGTCTTTCCCATCCCTTAAAAAATGAACATTTTTTATAGATTATTATATAGTACATAGATATTAAAATTTGATCCGCATTTGTCATTTCTGTCTGTTCATCATTCATAACCCTACAGCCCTCTTCCATGGCTCCAGAGCAGCTCCTCTCAAGGTCCCTAAAAAGTAAGGTGAACTTAACAAAATTAAGTTTAAATACCTTAAAAATAATAGGAAGAAAAAAAAGAAAAAAACAAACAACGAAAACAACAACAAAAAGAGTTTAATATACACATAACAGTGTTTTTAATGAGTATAGCAAAGATGTGGCAACGTTAAGGCACTTCCTCCACTACTTTTTTTCCCCCATGTTATACTATGAGAGCATTGCTTTGCTGACATAGTTAGGGGTGTATGCCA
>NW_011220984.1:0-528 GCF_000146605.3 Meleagris gallopavo | reverse complement strand
TCTTCCAAGGCACTAGACTCATCTGTGTACCATCTTGTTCAAGTCCTAGTTCTCTCACTGACTCCCCAGTTTCACTGGGGGCAGCTGAAAAATCTCAGTCCACATTCCCTGAACAACTCTGTAAATTGATTCTTTCAAGTGTTGAACAAGGCAAAGATTAAGTTTAGCTGATAATGCTACAGTAGGTCGCAGAAGAGTGTCCTTGGAGAGGAAGAGTAATTTCTCTGCATTAACTTAGAAAAAAGCTGTTGGCACAAACACAGATTCTTAAAAATAAATACATCATCTGCGCAGAATAAAGAATCTAAGGAAATGAGCCTTTATCACAGTTCTTTTTTTTAAATTGTGAGAAGCAGACCATAGTGTAGACTGATTCAGTGGCCCACATTAAGTAATATTTTGTGCTGTAGAAGCAGCTTTGATGCTTCCGTAAAGGGAGCCAATGGTCTGCATTGCTTCAAAGCCGCACTGATCATACCCAGCAGTGGATCCAACAGTTATGTTGTTGCCTCCTATAGCCAAAGTAGA
>NW_011220983.1:0-553 GCF_000146605.3 Meleagris gallopavo | reverse complement strand
TTTACAAGTACCAAAATGTCCAAGGTTTACAGCTTTAATTAATGTCTTTTGAAAAAATTTCAAGACCTGCTCTTGATACAAATTTAATACTGTCAAATTCATTAATTTTCATGCAATCAACATGTATTTAAAGAATTAGAAGCCTTGAAGGCACGTTTCCTGAAGCACACTCTTCAAACTTCGAAGCCCAAAGTAGAAAGGACCATAAACATGAACATTATTCGTAAGGAAACCACATCTGAAGGAAAGGAGGAACTAAAAGCAGACGTGGTGCCAGCAGTTTTAGCTGCAGAAAGCCTGGATGAAGCAGTCCACACAAAGCCAGGTCAGTCTGGGAGTTGTGATGGTTGATTGGAAATCACCCTGTAATTTTTTCCCTGTTTCCCCTTTTCTACTGCTGCCCCACAAAAACAGATGAAGGAATGTTTTCTAATGTGTGTCCTGTTGTTTTTTGTTTTTTTTGTTTTTTTAAAGTAATCTTAATAGACCTCTTAATAGCACTGGTCAGCGTAGATCAGGTTGCCACAGTCAGATTTTTGTAACTGCTTCTCTG
>NW_011220982.1:0-515 GCF_000146605.3 Meleagris gallopavo | reverse complement strand
AGAAAAATAAACAGCACAAGTACAGAGAACAGTTGCAGCACTAAGACAAAATCTGTTTCTATGGAAATGGACACAAAAGAGAAAATGTTTATCAGCTCTGCAGTTTTTAAGGCCAAAATGGGAAAGCTGTAAGTTTACTGTAGAAATTAAATTAAAAAAAAAGGAAGAAGTCAGAATGTTTGCACTGCTGAAGGGAAAGGCACTTAGTGATGCAGTTACATTTGGGTATGTCAGCTGCAGACTTGGGCAGTCCATATACAAGCACAGAAATTTTGCAGTCCAGTTCAACAGCTCCTTAGAAGTAGTTTTTTTAAGTCTTCAAGAGTTTAAAGTTGGGAGCAAAGACAGTGGCTTCTGGAATCATTAATTCATTTTGAAAATGCTTTTCTTCTGATTTTATAAAATACGTCTGTTTAAACTTACAAAAAATCTGTGTAGCCACAAATTTTATAAATTGGAAGTCACAGATAAACACTTTAAAGGAATTCTAAACAAAACACCCCAAACATTTCCTG
>NW_011220981.1:0-353 GCF_000146605.3 Meleagris gallopavo | reverse complement strand
CCTTTGATTGGGATCAATAGTGGCAATTCTCACCTAGAAAATTTTTTAGCCCAGTAGCTACATGCATCATCTGTGCTCTCACAATGCTTCAAGTTACGTTACATTTTATCTATGTATGTACATAGCTCCATTTTTTTTTCCTACATATGAATCAGGTTTTGTGGCCTAGCACAGAGGAAAAAAAGCAGAGGAAAGCATTGAATTTTACTTTTTTTCCCCTCTAAGCAGCTTTTCTATAAATGATGTAGATTTCATCCCAAATGAGTTTTACATTTTAATATAATGAAGTATATGCTGATTAAGTAGTAAAAAAAAAAAAAAAAGACAAAAGCATTACAGAAAGCCATTATGGA
>NW_011220980.1:0-386 GCF_000146605.3 Meleagris gallopavo | reverse complement strand
GTCTTTAAATCAAAGTAGATGGTATTTCTCATGCCTCTTGTGCTGTGTGTTACGCAAATTGACAGGTGATGGCTTATACGCCCTCCTCTGCGCTGCCAGTAATAAGTCACCTGACAAAAAAGAAAGCAATCAACTGACTAATTCATTAATTCATACTTCTTACAAGAGGTAGAATTTTTTTGGTTTGTGCTTTTTGTTGTTTGTTTGGGTTGTTTTATCTTTTTTTTCTTTGGACTTCACTGCACTTAATTTGGTCAACAGAGTAATAACGGAAGTTACTTGTACTGTTAGTTTTTTTTTCTTTTCCCAACAAACATTATTGTGTTTTATGATGTGGATAAGAGTGTACTAAGAAGAATATTTTGGAAAGTTTACCTGCAATAAAA
>NW_011220979.1:0-407 GCF_000146605.3 Meleagris gallopavo | reverse complement strand
ATCTGAGTAGATATCTTCAGAAATATATATATATATATATATTTAATTGGTCTTTAATAACTTCATTTAAACTTTAGGGAAAGTGTGAGGAAACTACTTTTCTCCTTCTATTCAGTGAACACATTCAAAACTGCACTTCCAAAGACAGTCTTGAACTGTGAAGCTCAAAGTGAGTCTAGGCATGAAAATCCAGATCCAGTAAAAGAAATAATGCTGAAAATGTTTAATTCTCAGTAATGATTTTTTCCCAGTAAATTTTCAATCTGTAACATAACTGAAATTGCTTTGCACCTGCATGTGACTGCCATGATGCATTTTATACGTAGACAAATATATGTATATACATACACACACGAAAAATCATTTTATTATTGGTGTTGTGCTGGCCCCTATGCATTTCAGAAACT
>NW_011220978.1:0-451 GCF_000146605.3 Meleagris gallopavo | reverse complement strand
AAAAATGTCTATCTCTTTTGTGTGGGGCTGAATTATCTGAAGTACTGTCTCTCATTATCAGACTGCCAGTGGACACAGTCCAAGGTCATGAACCTGTTGCACTGCATGGCGCTATTCAGCTGCTACTCAATACAATTGATAATAGAACAAATATGTTTGAACTTTCTTACAATTATTTTCAGATCAAACAATTGTAACAACCAAATCCAAGGATGAAAACCTTTTTTTCTTTACTGAAGTGTCTCTAATGGGAATAGATAGTACCTTGTTTTGAGTGAGTGCATCATTGACCAAAATCAAATGTGCTTGTTAAGTGACATCTATTTGTGGATCAGGATAAGAGAAAATTAGCTCTTATGTATTCTCTCCACCATTAAAACTATAAAAGTGCCTTATGAAGGATTTTTTTAATCTTACATTTTGCTAAAAATATAATAATTTCAGTATGGTT
>NW_011220977.1:0-349 GCF_000146605.3 Meleagris gallopavo | reverse complement strand
GGAGCAAAAGATGCCTCTCCTCCTGGAAATTATCAGAGCAGAAAGGGAAATTCTAGAATCCTTTAGGGGTTGGAAAGAAGACCTGAGATATTTGAAATGTTTGGATAATAGACTGCACGATTCAACTGGTTGGATTCAACTCACATCCTTGTATAAATAAGGGAATTAGCTTGGAGTAAATCTGTCCAAAGCCACAGAAGAGTTACAGCTGTACTTTTTTTTTTTCTTTTAATCTGTGCTTATTCCTACTTACAGCACGTGGATTTTTTCTCCCTGTTCTCTTTTCCCTTATTTGACCTAACCTTTACTTGTGTCCTTGAATATAGGAAAGAACAGAAGTGAATTGAAA
>NW_011220976.1:0-559 GCF_000146605.3 Meleagris gallopavo | reverse complement strand
TAAAACAGTAGCAATCATCTTTATTTCAAAAATCTGGTGTTGTTTTTTGCTCTGAAGCAATTCACCAACGAGAAAGAACGAGGTGGGATCCCAAGCTAGAAGTTAAAGGCACTAGTATATAGTGTGTAGTATATAGCAAAGTGCCAGCTATTCATGCAGTAAATTAAAAAAGAGGGGAAAAACATTTTAATAAAAAATAAAATTTCAGAAAACTGTATCACAGGGAATAACAACTTTGATATCCCCTTGGTTGGCTGAGACAACTGAGTAGCTTCTGGGGGTAAGGAGATGAAAAGAACAGTAGAAATGATCGCCTTAGCAATGCCTCCATGAAAACAACCCCTCCAACACTTCTGCAAACCTAGATGCTACTTTTTTTAATCCCAAGTCTGCTCCATAAGTATTATCAGACAAGAAAAGAGGGGACAGTAAAAGTAAGCACTTAAAATTGTCAGGACTGGTAAATCAGCAATAGGAGCAGGTAAAACCCACACTTCTAAAATGAAACACACAAACATACTGAAGGATTGAAGAATAGAAAACTACTGCAATGAGAAAT
>NW_011220975.1:0-517 GCF_000146605.3 Meleagris gallopavo | reverse complement strand
TTGTAAACTATTTATGATCCAGGATGTGAAGGCAATTTGGATTTAGTTACTGACTTGGAAACTGCAAATTTAAGAAGTTTCCCAGTACCACATTCTTCAGACACTTCAGTGAGTTGCTAAAATAATTACATGTTGTTCAAAATGAAAATATTTAACTAAATCAGAAATATTTTAAGACATTTTTAATGGACTTTTTATGTTAGGAATGGCCTTTTTGCCTGGAATCTGGAACCAGGTTTTGTTCCTTCTTGCACAGAGACAGATACTGAAATAATAACCTTTCATCTCACAAGGTAATGCCATCTATCATAGGTATTTTACACATAACACCTTAAGCATTCCTATTTACATATTTGTAAAAAAAAGAGAACTCCCAGCCACTACCACAGTGAAGATGCTAGAATGGAGAAAAAGAGAGAATACTGAGTTCTGGTTTCTGTGGTAACTGAATGTATATATGAACTATTTTACAGAAAGTGGTTGACTGAAACAGGTACACAGTTCTGAGGAAGAAATA
>NW_011220974.1:0-376 GCF_000146605.3 Meleagris gallopavo | reverse complement strand
ATTTTTATTTTGGTGGCAGTTGGTTATTTTGTTTTAGTAAATGCTTGCTGATATGCCATGTTATTCCCAGGGTATCCAACTCCTGGGCTTGCTTCTCATGTGCCTTTTTAAAAATATCTTCTAGCTTCTGTGAAAGACAGACTGATGCACAATGAACCTCTATGTGATGTGGTGATGCTTCTGCAAGCAGAGCGCAGCACTGTCCCACATTGTCACTACTTCCTGTCTGGACGATATCTGTGCTGAGGACTTCTGGACTGGATCTGTGGATTAGGAATGACCATCTGGACCCCCGCAATAGAGAAGTGGAGTTTTGGTGTTGTTTTTTAAAAAAAGTCTGTAACATTTTGGGATACTAGGCAATTTCATACAAAAT
>NW_011220973.1:0-483 GCF_000146605.3 Meleagris gallopavo | reverse complement strand
AAACTACTAGGACAAAGTTTAACTGAACAAATTATCTTTGGAATCACAGCTTACTCATTTGTAGCTATTACTGCATAACTATAATAGAAGGAAACACTCATATATTAAAAGGACCCTCAAGGAATCTCAACAGAGATATATTTAGGTTGATAACTGTATGCACAAAAGCAATACACAATTTATTTTTTTTTAATTTTTTTTTGCTGCTGTACTTAAGTAAGGAAATTCACATTTATTTAGAGCTTTATACAGACACCAAGAGCTGTTCCTGAGCTTAACATTAATAATGCGCATTTCATTTCTCAGTTAGTACAAAATGCTCTTCCAAACATTGTTAAATCATCCTTCTTCCAGGAGGTCAGCCACAATAGGTAGAGCTTCACAGACACCTTTCTGCCTCCACACAAAATCTACCTCATTTCTATCTAGTCTTGTGAGATTTCCACAGTACTATTAATGTACTTTGCTATTCATTCCCATAAA
>NW_011220972.1:0-452 GCF_000146605.3 Meleagris gallopavo | reverse complement strand
AATTGAATGTGAGTATAAAATAAAGGTGCAGTAATTATGAGATGGTACTGTTAGAAAAGCGTCTGAAACTCTTGCTAGTTTTGGCTTTAGAATCCCTATGTATTCATTGAAAAATCTTGTTTAAGATTCATTAAAGTCTTGTTTACTTTGGTCACCACCAAAATAAACTGTAGAATTAACAAGTAACAAAACAATTTGGCTCAACGCATAGGCTTTACTTTATTAATAAAAGAATCCTACATAAAATAAGCTTCTCTCAAAATCAAAATTAAGCAGTGACTTTGTCTTCATAAAGTTCACCTTTATTAATATATAGGTAGATAGGTACTATCATCTTCCTTCATAGAGACTTCCTTTTTTCTTGTTTAAAGCAGTTCTCTCCCTTCACCCGTGCCCCAACACACATACTACACTGTCTGCCGTTGCACTTTTTTCCCTGCCAGTGTCCCCCT
>NW_011220971.1:0-468 GCF_000146605.3 Meleagris gallopavo | reverse complement strand
ATCTTAAATTGAAATAGCATGAAGAAAACAAGCAGTGGAAAAATCCTCCTACACATCTTGATCAAGTTCAGTGGAATCTTCAAAATACGCTTTTCTGTCCCTGCTGCTCCCTGCATTTAAAATTATTAGACTTAGAACCAGTTGCATACTGGTGCCTGCTAGGCAGATACAGCAAACAACCTGCCTTTCAAGTTTTACTAGTGGGATCTTTGCAGGAACTCAAACCTGGAAAGTTTTTTTGTTTGCTTGTTTGTTTTGTGTTTTACAAGAGGAAGGGTCTGTTCCTCTACTCATCTTTCCCAGAGAGAAAATGAACACTGTGGAATGTAACTATCTGGCTCTTTTCCCTTGACCATAGTATGATGACATTGTTTTTACCAAGAACATTAAGTTGTTCAGCAATTAAATAATTTCACAGAATTAGTACAGATAATTTTTTTTTTTTAAATTGCACCTGTGGGCACAGTC
>NW_011220970.1:0-311 GCF_000146605.3 Meleagris gallopavo | reverse complement strand
TTTTTCATTTTTGAATAAATATTCCACAAAAAGCATTCATTCAAGTACAAAAAGACATTACCTTCAATTTTATTTCCGAACTTTACTGACTCCCCCCAGAATACAAAGGCCTCAGGAATTGACTTATATGAGTAAAAATATTTCGTTCCCAGAAATTTGTGTTTATTGTGTTGCTGAAATTAAGACTTCTGTTTTCTATCCGAAGTTAATATCAACTAGAGGAGTTTGGAGTGACTTGAAATATACAAGTGTTTTTTTTGTTTGGTTGGTTTTTTTCCCCCCCCAACTGAGATATCAGTAATGCACATTAA
>NW_011220969.1:0-399 GCF_000146605.3 Meleagris gallopavo | reverse complement strand
GGGATCCTGGAGCTGGACGAGGGCTGAGTGCTCAGCGCTGTGCAGGAGGCATGCAGCACCAGAATCATCATTCCAGCTCTGGGGGGTCAGATTGGTCCCCATTCTCCCATGTGACATGGGCTCAGGGAACTGCTGAGGGGCTGAAGTTATGACTTGTGTGCAGGGAGGAGAAGAGACGGGACTTGATCCTCTGGGATCAAGCCACCCATTGTGCCCAATACTCTCACCTGTCAGCACCAGCTCCACGGGCTCACTCTTATTTGATGTCCACAGTGGCTCTGACACCTGGTACCGACACTGATACGTACCGCATCTTCCAGCTTGTGACAGCAAGGAGAACTCAGCTGTATCCTGCTCCTTGTCTTTTTCCTTTGTCGGATCTCAGAGTTCCATTCAACC
>NW_011220968.1:0-311 GCF_000146605.3 Meleagris gallopavo | reverse complement strand
CAGCCTCCCATTTGGGTCTTGCAATTGTGAGAATGAAGATGAGGACAGTTCCATCCACAATCACTCTTTTAAGTTTGAATTTTCATTTGCACTAAGCAGTATTATGCCGCATTCATTGGAGGTATAAAAACGCAGGCCAAACTAATGCATTTTTTAAAACATTCTTCTAGAGGAAACATTAATTTAATTTATTTGTTTTAATTTATTTTGTGAACTGTTTTATTCATCAAGGAAGCTTTCAATGTAAATTAAAATCTCACCCTCTCCTAAAATAGAACTTTTCTTGCATTCTGATGATAAATACCGCTCGA
>NW_011220967.1:0-374 GCF_000146605.3 Meleagris gallopavo | reverse complement strand
TAAAAGGTCTTTTAAAATTCTTCGGTACCGCTTAATTTCTTCTGAATAATTTACCTGCCACTAGCTGTTTGTTCTATAATAATTCAAAGAAAACTGGTTATGCCAGAAGTACTTAAAAAAAAAAAGTTAGTTTCTATAACATATTTAAAAAGTTAAAATAAATTGAAAGCCTTCAGGATATTTTTACTCATACACAGTCAGTATGAACCACATGGTCCTGTTTTGGTCTTCTAAAAGCAAAATACAATGTTGCTGGTAACTCTTACTGTATCAAAACTGGGGACTCGACTGTGAACTTCCTTTATCTTTATGACAATTATTCTTTGAAGAAAATGCAAGATGCATTTTCAAGTCATTCAAGTCTTGTAGGGCTC
>NW_011220966.1:0-574 GCF_000146605.3 Meleagris gallopavo | reverse complement strand
GGCTGACACGCCTGAAGGCTGTGCTGCCATTCAGCGAGACCTGGACAGGCTGGAGAGGCTGGGCAGTAAGAAATAGGATGAGGTTCAACAAAAGCAAGGTAGGGTCTTACGCCTAGGGAGGAATAATTGCATGCACCAATACAGGCTGGGGGATGAGCTGCTGGAGAGGAGCTCTGCAGAGAGGGACCTGGGCGTCCTGGTGGACGACAGGTTGGCCATGAGCCAGCAGTGTGCCCTCGTGGCCAAAAAGGCCAATGGCATTCTGGGGTGCATTAAGAAGAGCGTGTCCAGCAGGTCGAGGGAGGTGATCCTCCCCCTCTACTCTGCCCTGGTAAGGCCTCATCTGGAGTGCTGTGTCCAGTTCTGAGCTCCCCAGTTCAAAAAAGACAGGGATCTCTTGGAAAGAGTCCAGCAGAGGGCCACAAAGATGGTGAAGGGCCTGGAGCATCTCCCCTATCGAAGAAAGGCTGAGTGAACTGGGTCTGTTTAGCCTTGAGAAAAGACGACTGAGAGGGGACCTGATCCAGGTTTATAAATATCTGAGGTGTGGCGGCCATAGCAGTGAGGCCAGGCT
>NW_011220965.1:0-320 GCF_000146605.3 Meleagris gallopavo | reverse complement strand
CAAGTTTTTGCCTTTCTTTCTAGCAAGTGTAAGGTTCTTAATTTAGTTTAATTTAGTTGTTTTAGCAGCATCCTTTTCTTTTTTTTCCTTTTTTTTTTTTTCCCCATTGTATCTCTAGCAAGCAGAAGCATTTACATGGTATATATCCAGACTCTTTTTTCCCCAACCTTCACTTTCCCTTTTATAGTATGTGCTTTTGTTATGAACAGTGAGATGGCTTGGGAGTTGTTCTTGCTACAGCTGACATGCTGTGAAAAGGGCTTAATTACTCTTCATCAGCAAAGTAATGTGTTTACTGACAGTATCTTTACAAAATGAGC
>NW_011220964.1:0-491 GCF_000146605.3 Meleagris gallopavo | reverse complement strand
TAAAATATGATTATCATTTGAAAATGAACTAGAACTGTAAATACAGAATAGAAATGTTCTTTGAAAAAATCTTAATCAGAAATATAAACAGTGATAGATTTCACAATACACAATCATTTTATTTTCTAGATATTTTCATTATAAAATTTTATTTTCATTCTAACACTTTAGCAAGCCAAGAACCGTAAGCCAACAACTGCTATCTGAATGGTAGTGAGCCTTCATGTAATGTTTTTCTAAAATTAATAAATTGTTTTATGTAGGTCAACTTGAAGTCAATGAATTTCAGACAGAATTGACATGCTTGTCAGTGAGTGACTGAGGTACATAAATCGGAGAATTTATTATCCAAAAACGAAAAAAAAATCACAAATAATAAAAAAATATAATACATGTTTTCCTAAAGTGGAAAAAAAACAAAACTAACCAAAAATTTTACATTTGTATAATTACTTTTATAAAAAATGTTTGTCACTGGTAGCATTCTTTAC
>NW_011220963.1:0-358 GCF_000146605.3 Meleagris gallopavo | reverse complement strand
AATTACCTCTCAGGCACGTGTCCATTATTCTCTGCAGTGCACAGAGGCTGAGAGCAACTGCCTGGGGCTGAGGGCAGTCTGTGAGGCTGGGAGGAAGTTGGTTTTCCTTTAACGAGATGCCATCATTAGGACAAATGTCCCTGAGGTGCCCTTCAGAGCTGTGAGCTGACCTTCAGGATGCCAATTTTTCCCATAGTCAGGAGAACAAAGTGAAAAAAGAAGTAGAGAGATGCAATATGCAAATGCTGTGGGGTTGGTGAAATCAGTGTGAGGTGTCATTTGCAAGATGTGTGGTGATGAGGCAGTGCTGAAGTACGTTGAGAAATGGTGAATACACAGTGATGGGCAGTGGACTCCT
>NW_011220962.1:0-452 GCF_000146605.3 Meleagris gallopavo | reverse complement strand
AACGTCTCCCATTCCCCAGACCCTCTCACTAACCTCCAGGGTGTGGGATTCCTGCGGGAGAGCCTTTTCACTGAAGACGGAAGTAAAGAAGGCATTCAGTATCTCTGCCTTCTCAGCATCCCCCGTTACCAGAACCCCCCCTCACTTAGTAAGGGGCCCACATTCTCTCTAGTTTTCCTTTTGCTGTTAACATACTTGAAGTAAGCCTTTTTTATTATCCTTTATCACTTTAGCCAGATTCAATTCCAGGTGGGCTTTAGCCGTCCTCGTTGCATCCCTGCAGGCCCTGACTACATTCCTATATTCTTCCCAAGTGGTCAGACCCTTTTTCCACATTTCATGGACCTTCTTCTTTCCTTTGAGCTTGCGCATGAGCTCCTTGCTCATCCACACAGGTCTCCTGCCACCTTTTCCTGATTTCTTGCTCAAAGGGACGCACCGATCCTGAGCTT
>NW_011220961.1:0-465 GCF_000146605.3 Meleagris gallopavo | reverse complement strand
CTCTCCTACCACCTCGGTTATCTTTCTGTAGCTGAAGATACCAACACTGATGCAGACACATACACAGAGCATGAACTGTCAACAGGGACTGGGTCCAGCAGGACTCTAGTCAGGGGGGGCACTTCATTACAAACTCTACACTTTCCTTTTCTTACACTGTGGCAATAGAATCCTCTCACTTCAGACTCAAACCCTCCAGTAGTTTCTGGACCATCTAATGGAGAGAGGGCCTTATATATCACCCCCATAATTCGGTTACTTAGTTCTATTTTCCACATCTATCTATTCCTCCTATGTTCCAGATGCTAAAAGTTACAATAAATGTTTCCTTCTCAGAACATTTCAAACAGTTAACTGGTTGTTTTTTTTTTCCTCTTTCGTTTGATCTTTGGTATATTTGGGAGCAGGAGGACTTGGAGGTGACAGAGAGCACTGCACATCTGCCACATCATTCAATACACTTTT
>NW_011220960.1:0-305 GCF_000146605.3 Meleagris gallopavo | reverse complement strand
ACAGATTGACTTCCATGTTGCTGTGTAAGATACTCACATAAACAAGAATGTATACTTATGAATAAAACATAGGAAAAAATACAGTTGTGTCCAAATGTTATCAAATGTTAGGGGAAAAAAAAAGATGAAGTGATGGAGGGCATTGAGGAGACAGAGAAAAGCAGTGCAATTTCAGTAATTAAACCCATTTCTGGTATCTCAGGTGAAAAATATATATCCTTTCATACCAATATGTATTTCCTTTTCCTTTAAGTTGGAGACCTGAAGTTTCTGAATAAAAGTGATTTCTTTCATACTTCTGATTT
>NW_011220959.1:0-349 GCF_000146605.3 Meleagris gallopavo | reverse complement strand
CCAGGTAGCTGGAGCAGCCCGAAGTCCGGCTTTTACACTTGGTTTGGAAGGGAAAAAAAAAGCACTAAACACACACTACAATTTACATGATTTTTTTTCCACAGCCGAGACTAAAATCAGTCTTTATGTGCTTGGAATTTGTTTAAAATAATTGCTATTTAGGCTTTTTTTTTTTTGGCAATTTACCAATCTAATCAGCATAATTTGTCTGTGCTGGAACAAATCTACAAGACTCCAGAAGTGCTCTGCAGATCATGCAGATTAAACATGAACTAATTAGTAGATTTCTGGATCTCTTAAGTCCACAGCTTTGGAAAAAGCTGACAGTAGCCACCAGCATTCCCACATG
>NW_011220958.1:0-524 GCF_000146605.3 Meleagris gallopavo | reverse complement strand
CCACAGGACTGTTGTCTCCAGAAGTACCACCCAGCTTTTCTTCTGCCAAAAGAGGGTACACGCTTTGAAAAGTTAATGAGTAAAGCTTGGAAGCAACGAACCTTGCAATTACACCACCACAGACAGGGTTATGGCCGGCCAGAGGAGGGAACTGGGGAACAGCTCCCCGCTCCCAACTTGCATTCCCCATTTATCAAGTTACTTAATCACATACCTAGGCAATAAATTTTAACGGAGTGACTCATGTGCTTGAAGTGAGGCATGCCTGCAGGCCTCCTGATGAACCCGGGATACTGGGAGCTATGCAGGTTGACCTTGCAAAAAACAACCTAATATAAACAAAGTAGTGTTGTTTTTTGGTGTGTTTTTTTTAATTATTATTGTTAAAAAAAGTAAGCAACCCCTCCTGTTGATGCCACTGCTTTCACAGAAGCATCACCCTGAATGTCTCATATTGTGGAACCCCCGGATTCCCTAAAAACTGATCCACCAAAAAGCTATTTCTAAGCCATGCCTTCAGTCAG
>NW_011220957.1:0-472 GCF_000146605.3 Meleagris gallopavo | reverse complement strand
CATTTCACAAGCATCTTTGCTTCCTAAAAGAGGGCTTCAACTTGCTGACAGGAGGAAAAAAAGGAAGAGAAAACAGAAAGGGCCTTTACCACTGCTCTCTGGACTGATTCAGACAACACCCAAGATTCTCCTAATCAACAACCGCAAAGCCAACACCTCCAACCCGTGCTGCTGGAGCAACGTCCGCCCAGAATCTCAGCTTCACTGGGTACAGCAGCCTAGTCATCTGTCTTGCAGATGCGGCTCCTCACCCCTCCCCTCCAGGCCTTCGGGAGCTACCCAGAAAGGGGACCACCATCCTGCCTTGCAACCCCAGAGACTTCCACCCTTACCTCAACTGCTCCAGGGCCAGAACCACCTTGAGGGGCACTGGGGAGACAGGGGTGCCCAAGTAATACTTCCTCAGCAAGCCCTGCAAGTACCAGAGAGACATTGTCAAAGTGGGCAAAGGGGCACGCCAGAGTTCTTCTGC
>NW_011220956.1:0-363 GCF_000146605.3 Meleagris gallopavo | reverse complement strand
CTGCAGTATCAGTTTCCATTAACAGAGATGGGAAAAGAACTCTTTGTTTGCTTTATAGAGAAAGGAAGAGATTTATTGTTCTATCACAATTTTTATGTTGTTCTACTTTTATACAAATTTGCATATACCTGCAGAGTATTTCTACCAGATCTGATTCACTAAAGAACTCCTCCAAAATATTCAAAACGCACCTTATCTATCTTATAAACTCAAACAAGTCAGTCTGGATTTGCCATAAAATGGCATTTTCCACCAGCAAAAATTGTGATAGAACAATAAAATCTCCTCCTTTCTCTATAAAGCAAAAAAAGAGTTAATTTTCCCATCTCTGTTAATGGAAACTGATACTGCAGTAATATTAGG
>NW_011220955.1:0-373 GCF_000146605.3 Meleagris gallopavo | reverse complement strand
AAAGGCTTACAATCTTAATTTCTACTTTCAAGCTTTATCACATCTCAAATCATGAGCCACTTCTATTTTTCCAGCCACAACTCTACTGTAATTGCTCATTCCTTCTCCTGCAGCAATAATGCTACTTCAGATCTAAAAGCCCTTCCATAGTGACTGAGAAACAACAAATCCAGTGAAATTATGAATTAAGAGTCCAATTCATTGGGTGCTGTACCAGAAGCCTGAAAGTAGAAATTAAGATTGTAAGCCTTTCCTAACAAAACTTCCTGTTCAGCAGAAATATGTAACTGCATTAGATTTCTTTTAAAAGCCCAGTGCTCTGTATTTTTATAAAGGCTTCATAAAGCAAAGCTGAGCGTTCTTACGGAGTGCA
>NW_011220954.1:0-367 GCF_000146605.3 Meleagris gallopavo | reverse complement strand
CTCTGGTGTCTAAGCAACACAAATCGCCTTTCACCCGTTCGTTGATTTACATTTTCAGAGATTATCATGCTGAAATAAAAGTGGTGATGGAAAGAAAGAGGGATGGGGATCTTTCATCCCTTTCCTTTTCCTCCTGGATGACTGCTGAGCTTTAGTGGAATGGGGGGACGTGGTGCAGGGCAAACTGTTTCTAATTGACGCAGCGCAAGGCTTGACACTTCCTTGCCCTCTTATCTTTCCAGCTCCCTTTCTTGCTGTTGGCAACGAGGAAGGCGATTTGTGTTGCTTAGACACCAGAGAAGAGGGGAAAAGTGCTACGCTAGCATGCATGTGGGGAGGTGCAGAGAGAGAGTGGCAGCATGGAACA
>NW_011220953.1:0-439 GCF_000146605.3 Meleagris gallopavo | reverse complement strand
ATTTGCTGTTGTCTCGCTCCAATTTACGGAGGAAGAGGAGGTTCTTTGACATATGTATGCCCAACGTGTGATTAAGAAATAACGGTTCAAATGTTGGTCTGACCAGTTTTTTAATAAGTATCTTCTGCTATGATTTTCAGGGGGATGGTCTTAGTGATGACAGTTTATTTCTAAGATGAGAGTGTAAACGCTGTTTTCCATCTGGTCCTCTAAAGTCACTTGTCAGGGAATTGCCACTGCACAGTGTTCTGCTTCCAGCTCATCTTGCTGGCAATGACTGCGGCAATGACTGCAGCAGGATTACTCCTCACCTGTTGACTTGTACCAGGCCAGCTTACTTCAAGATGTATTTTCAGCTCTTTTTCCTTCTCCTCTCCTCTGCTGAAGGACACTTGCTAAAAGAAGGTGGGGATGAAGTATGGGTTGACTTTGACCATGT
>NW_011220952.1:0-436 GCF_000146605.3 Meleagris gallopavo | reverse complement strand
CTAATTCAAACAAAAAGATTACCCAACTGACCTTCAGAACTCAACTCTGCCAATTCACTGAAATCTCTGACTACATTCAAGACATGAATAGCAGCTTTGAGATGTGTGTCTGATTTTCACAAATATATTCATTCAATATAATAGGTAAAAGTGTCTTTTGTTACATTTGGTGAGACTTAAAATCACTATAACACCACCATGAACACTCCTGGGAAGAGCAGAACAGGGACCAGAGATAAAACTGATAAAAAGACACCTGCTAAGTAACTACTGTGTAGAGCTCCAAGACTCCAGAGTGGGCAGTAGCTGGTATCTCACATTGGATCATAAGTTATTTCAATCACTTTCACTCAGTCCCCTGTGAAGCCTTACAATTAAAATGTAGGTTATTATCTCTTTCAGAAAACTCACCAAATGTAACAAAAGACACTTTTAC
>NW_011220951.1:0-495 GCF_000146605.3 Meleagris gallopavo | reverse complement strand
TACTTAGAATAATTGTGACACCAAAGCTAAAATGCAGGTATAGCTAGATAATTCTTATTCCTTTAAGCCTATCAAACATTTTTAATGATGTGAATTTCCTTATATCAGCTTACCAAATAAAATGATTTTCTTTTTATTTGGGGAAGCACTTGAGTAAAAAGAGTAAAAAGATTGAAATATTTTTCTTTTAGATCATTCTTCAGGAAAATTCTGGTTGTATGCAAAAACATGATGGTTTCTGCCAAATAAGTCAGTTAAATAATGTTATTTTTTAAAAAATTTCCTACCAAAAAAAAAAAAGAAAAAAAGTAGAGAATATTTTTCTCTAATGGCAAACTTTTGCATGCAATGGGAAATCTGAAGTTCTTTAAATTAACCGTATCTTAGAATTATGCTTATTTGCAAATGAAACAACTGAGAGAGATGTGGTTCTCTCAGGATACTCTCGAGGGAAGGGATGAATGCATCGCTATCTAAGTAGAATTACTAAGAGAA
>NW_011220950.1:0-407 GCF_000146605.3 Meleagris gallopavo | reverse complement strand
TCACAGTTATGTTCAAGTTGACTCATTATGTTTAGCAGGTGGAAATGAGGACGAGGATCCAGAATGAGAGCCACCAGTGTCCTTCTCAAACATCACTGAAAGATTCCTCTGCAACTCCAGCTTTGTGCAGTGACATCAGCTGAGTGCTGAAGGTGCTGGAGGTTTGTTTTTTTCTGAGAAGGAAATAATGAAGGCTCAAGTGATTCAGGAAGGCCAGCGGACTCTGTCCATGTGAACAGTCCTTCCTGCACCAAGACTTTTTGTTCTGGATCTGAACTCTGCTCTGGATTAAAAAATTGGAAAAAAAAAAAAAAAGTATTTAATTCACTTCAATAGTTCAATCACTTCCCAGAGGACTTACATTAGTGATGCACCGGAAACTCAGAATAAAATCAGAAGTTGCCATA
>NW_011220949.1:0-493 GCF_000146605.3 Meleagris gallopavo | reverse complement strand
TGTCATGCCCGGTTGTGTACCACATTAAACAACTGGAAGGAAAAACTTTATCATTTGTTTCCAGAACTCTGAAATGGCTCATTGGTTTCTGAGGACTAGCTGATTGCATTTGGAAATCACTCTCAATAGCATTAGTAGGTACCAAATTTCATGAGTGATATTTCTTTGGCCCTTTTATTCATAGGAAGTGTTCCCTACCACTGCCTGCTTTCTGTTACTGCCACTGTTGTAGCTCTTCAGAATTAATGGGATAACACAGAAATCAATACTCTGTCCTTTTTCTTAGCCAGGAAAATATTCTCCCTCCTAACTTTTTTTTTTTAATTGGATCTTCTTCTTTACCTTAATTTTCTTACTGCAGTACATTTGGAGGAAAAACAACAAAATTAAAAAAAACCAAAACACCACCACCACGAAATAACAGAATAAAGATAAGCTCTTAGTCAAGATCTCAGTGCAATGTAACAATCTCCCAAGGTGATGGTTTATTTTA
>NW_011220948.1:0-396 GCF_000146605.3 Meleagris gallopavo | reverse complement strand
CCCCTCTGCACGTGCCTGAAGAATAAATCCGCCCACGCCTCCCCCCCCAGCCCCCTCCGTTAATTCTTTCCCCCGCTGCTGTGTTTGCTTTTTTTCACTGCAGCTGTAGCGCTGGTCGCGAGCGTGAGCTGACCTATTGCTGGTTTGTTTGGCACCCCCAGAAAAGACTTTGAAAGCAACCCTAGAGCCTTTAGTAGTCTTCTCCCTCCCCTCCCCAACCCCCCCTTCTTATTATCACAGCACTCTCCTTTTGTTGCAGCGCAATGCAAACATACACGCGTGCAGCCCAGGGAGCAAAGCGTTGGGGACCGGAGCCCCAGAAATATTGCACTGTCCAAAGTCCACGGGTTAAAACAAACATCAACACTGCGTCAAATAGTTTGCCCGTAAGAGTCT
>NW_011220947.1:0-459 GCF_000146605.3 Meleagris gallopavo | reverse complement strand
TTCTTTTGCTGAACTAGTTTGTAAATCTGAAGGCAGTAGACTAATGAGAGTAGCATAGACAGAACCTGTTCTGAATATCAAGGCTATTAGACTTAAGGATAAGAAAGTATGAGTAGCACAAAAACCTCTAAATAAATCTAAGTGCCAGGCAAACTCAACCAGCTGCAAAATTATTACCCCTTAAAAATTAAGCCTTTTTTTAATTTTTTTTTTATTGCGTGAACATAATAGCTTGAGCATTTTCATTGTACTTATCACAGCAGTAAAGGCTGCGAGAGATTTGGGCTGAGGTAAGCATATTTTGCTAGCCTTAATTAAGGCAGAAAGGGACATAGGGAAGCTGATTTCACAGGGCTGGTAAGGTCAGGCTGAACTCTCCTCCATTCTCCACTCCCTTGCTGTTTCCTTCTGAAAATTCATGGCCAGCTCCCTTAGTCCCATACCTTCCCAAATGCCATA
>NW_011220946.1:0-499 GCF_000146605.3 Meleagris gallopavo | reverse complement strand
CTTAATTATTTTAATTACTGTTTCAGATAAAAGGCTTAGTTGAGTCTAATTCCTTCAACTATGCTTGTATCCTTCTAAAATATATATATATATGATTATATTCTTCAGTCTCTACTGTAGTTTTCAGTTATTAACTTATTTTCGTAAATACTTTGGCTCCTTCATTTTTCTATTTCTTTCTGGATTCCTGGATATATGTAATAGGAACTTTGTGAATAGTTCCCAGTATAGATATAAACAAGCTTATATCCACACATGATGCTTGCAGTTTGGTGGTGGTGTTTTATTTTCCCTCTGGTTTTATTTCCATTTCTAAAATTGCAAGGCATCTGTCTTTAAGCAGAAAGTAGTATGTCTGAGAGAGCCTCGGTGCTTTGGTGGAGTAGAATCTCAAATTTTATCAAGTTTTTCTTTTCTGTCTGTATTGAATCTTACTTTTTTCTTTTTTAATTTTTAATTTTTTATTTTTATTTTTATTTTTATTTTTTAAATGCTCCAT
>NW_011220945.1:0-495 GCF_000146605.3 Meleagris gallopavo | reverse complement strand
GGGAGGGAGTTGCAGCTCTGCTTTGGGGCAGAGCAGCCCCGCCGCTAGATTAAAGCAGGCTTCATTCCCACAGACAGCAGGCTGTGGTTACAGTAACTGGATTTGGAACCACACACAGACTCCATACCAGTGGTAGCTGGGGATGAGATCAGGGCAGGTGCTCTGCAGGATTTATAATCCACGGCTGCATCACGAAGCACAGGCAGCTTATTTAAAAGGACAATAAAGCTGGGGATGTTTTGAACAGCAAATTTATTTATTTTTTATTTATTTTTTTTTTTCCCCAATAGGGAAAGAACCCAGCCAGGCAGCTCTTGCACCGAGCCAGTGGTCCCACTGTACTCCTAAGATGCTTAACATAGGGGGAAAATATCTTAGGGGAGTTTGAAGTGGTAATGGGCCATGAAGCATATGGCAGTGTTGTGGCATCTCGAGAGCCATATGTACAGACCGACAAACTGTAGGGATGTGATACACTGCAGATAATATCCATGA
>NW_011220944.1:0-511 GCF_000146605.3 Meleagris gallopavo | reverse complement strand
CGCGCTGCCTGAAAAAGGAGGGTGGTGGAACAGTTGTGAGCGGCTGCGTGGCCCTGTGGTGATTGCGCGTACGTTTCTGAATCTTGGAGAAGACTGATGCCTTTCTTTTTCTTAAGAGTGAATAGTAATTTTTTTTTTCAGTTAATAACGTGCTACAAGTGCCATAAAAATAAAATATAAATTTCCTGTTTTTTTTTTTTTCTTTCTATGTATCATTTTGATACAACACGATGAATGGATGATACCTATGTGCTATGAAGCCCAAAGCAATGTGCTCAAGGCCCTCTGCACACTCATGCTCTTTTGACCCGAAGGGTCAAATGCATGACTATGAGCAGGTGCTCTTTCAGTGATGTGGCTTATTACAAATTCAGAGTAATAGAATCTGTATATCATGTCCTAAATCTCTCCAACGCCTTCTATCTGAAGCAGTGCTGAATCTATTAAAATAGTTTCAAAGAAGAATGATGGAAAAGTTGTGTTTTTTCTTTCTGGCAATCATCCATCATAA
>NW_011220943.1:0-437 GCF_000146605.3 Meleagris gallopavo | reverse complement strand
AACCTGTGACAGTATGTGAGTTGCCTTTGTAAGACTTTACAACAACTGAAGTTTCAAATTAAGAACTTCCTGGGAAAAATACATTGCTTCAATAATAAGAGTACTGTAAAATCATACAGTGAACCTTGTGCTCGTGCAACATAACTGAATGACATTCTGATAAGAGCAGTTATTGCTCATAGCCACTAGTTTTGTCTTTTTTTTTTTTTTTAAGAAAAAAGGAAAAGAGAACCCTAACCTTCCTATGAACTTTCAGCTTACAAATGACCCAATATGACACGTTTGAACTTAAAATGAACTTTCACATGAACTTGCAGTTAGTCTTCTTAGAAATATAGCAGATGGAAAATAGACAGATTTCTTAAATATTTTTAGTTTGAAGTGCTTTGACACGTACACCAGTAAAAACAGGGCATGCTATCTGGTTTTGCTGTTTA
>NW_011220942.1:0-509 GCF_000146605.3 Meleagris gallopavo | reverse complement strand
TTTTTCCAGAATCTTTCCAGAATCTCATGCTTTTTAATGCCATTGTGATGTTTCCCGGCTTCATAGATACTCAAAGAAAATGGAACTACATTATTCAGACCAGAATAGTTTGACAGTTAAAATACTGATTAAGACAGCCTAAATTCAACTTAAAAAAATAATAATAAAATAAAATTAAAAAAAAAATTTGGTCTCTTTGAATGAATCATTTGCACTCTGGAAGAATTTTTGGCTAAGACACATTCAAAATCATTGCTTCATAGCAGATACTTGAGGCATGAAAATTGCTTTGGAATGACAGATATCTTCCAGAACAGAGAAAGAAACAAAATAAGTGTATGATTTTAAGCATTTATTGTTCACTGATAAAGGGCAAGCTGCATTTTCCCTAATATAAGGTGTCTACTTTAACCCTGCAACAAGCAAGTTTGCTGGTTTGTTATGAAGAAGCTGAGGCATAGGTGGATACAACTTGACAGTTCTCGGGCTTTTTCCTCTTGCTAATGGAC
>NW_011220941.1:0-534 GCF_000146605.3 Meleagris gallopavo | reverse complement strand
GTTGGCAAAAATAGTCCATCTTCCCCTCCCTGTCCTCTTTCTGGGAGCTGAACAGTGTTTTTTGAGTAGTCAGAGCACAGCACGGAGCAGTGGAAAGAAAGCATGCAAGTTGGTTTTTATTGGTTTGTTTTTTCTAAACTCTGATCATGGGGATGAGCAGAGACTTGATGCTAAAACTAGGCAGAGAGTCATTTTCTTGAAATCTCTTAATATTAGGCCTTTAAAAACTGGGTTTCAACATTTTTCCATCTGCGGGTGCTTCGTGTTTTTTTTTTTCCTGCTGAAGATTGCCTTTGGAAACGCCAGCTCTCCCAGGCTGGTGTCTGGCCCTCACGGAGTGTGCTTTGGGGCTGATTGTGGGTCCCAGTGAGCTCCTACACTCCCTATGTGGGGTCAACGTGGAGCTGTGCACATTCCTGAGAAATACTTCCTATGGAAATCATACAATAATTTGGGGAAAATGTTGTTTTTTTATTATTTTACTCAAGCTGCACAAACTATTCTGCTCACATGGAAAACCATTGTACAGCTGCT
>NW_011220940.1:0-531 GCF_000146605.3 Meleagris gallopavo | reverse complement strand
AAACACATGCAGTGTGGCCCTCAGAGCCATCCCCATCGGGATGCTGATGCTGTTAACCGTGGGAGGTGGAGGTTCAAACTTACAATATTTCAGGGGCTAATTCTGTAACTCTCTCCTGGGTGAATCTGTAGCCCCAGGGAAACACAGAGCTTGATAGCTAAAGCCAATGGAACTTTGTAATTAATGTCAATGAGTTCAGAATGACATCCTTAAAGAAGTTAATTAAAATTGAGAGGTTTAGTGCAATATAAAGATGAGTAATATGCTTCACATATTAATACAGAACTTTTTTTAAATGTCCCAAACAGTAGCTCCA
Organism: Meleagris gallopavo; assembly: GCF_000146605.3. NCBI lineage: Eukaryota > Metazoa > Chordata > Aves > Galliformes > Phasianidae > Meleagris > Meleagris gallopavo. The sequence continues at coordinate 215 of NW_011220940.1, read as the reverse complement.
ACACTGATCAGCGTTCTGGAGAATTACATATACTCCAGAAGGGAAACAAAGGAAAACAACAATTATTGCATCTTAGCCATAAATATTTAAAAAACAATATTGTTAAAAAGAAAGTTTTAGGCCTTTTCAGATTTTACCTTTTGGGTAGGAAGAGGGAACAAATAGTACAGTTCACACCGAAAAGATCTTTATTGCTCAAGAGCAGCAAACCAAAC
>NW_011220939.1:0-387 GCF_000146605.3 Meleagris gallopavo | reverse complement strand
CTGAAACACACCATCCACTGCCTCACTATGCTCACATCCACATCCACCGTCTGGTCTCCATAAATGTTCAGCAACTGCCAAAGAATGTACAATGGGTGCTCTTTTTTTTATTTTTTTTTCCTGAATGTAGGATTGCTTCATACACACTTCCATGTCAGACGCCATTTTGTCAGATGGCCCCTCTGCTGCCATCTGTCACATAGCAACAAAAATGTAAAGAAATGTTTGTGGGAAGGCTCAAGTTCTGCTGTCATACCACAAACATCTGCCTCTGATGTTGTCAGCCAACATAATAAAAGAGAAGACACTACTTTTGGAGCAGCCATCATGGTATACAAACTACAAATACCAACTATGTGAAACTGCTACTCACTAGGTAGAAAGGAA
>NW_011220938.1:0-552 GCF_000146605.3 Meleagris gallopavo | reverse complement strand
CCCAACATAACTTTTTTTTTAATGTAAGAAGGTTGAAAGCATATATTTGCTTTTAGGTAAAGAAAAGAAATAGCATCCAGGAGTTTTACTGGTTTTATACTCTTACTTCTGTTTTTTGTTTTAAAACATTACTGAATAAGATCCAATATAGCTCGGAAAATTTAGACTCAGGTGAGCTTGTTTCAAAACTGTGGAAAATAGTTTTTGAAACATCTTAACATTGTCTTTAGGTATTTCCCCAAAGGCTACTCTCTTCCTTTTTGAATTAAGGTTTTACTGAGATGAAAAGAAATTTTTACTCATTGATCCCCATAGGAAAGGCATTTGTCTTTGAACTCTATTTTTAGATATGTTTTAGCACATATTTACACTTGAGGGAAGATGGATAAATGTAGTTTTGTTTAAAATTAACATGTTATTGTTTACTTTATAGGGAGACAGAGTTCAGTATTTGTACATGAACTCTGCTAACATATACACCTCCTGAGAACCAATGTTTCCTTTGAAGAATTTCTTTCTTACCTGCTGGGCTAAAAGTGGTGGATAGGAAAG
>NW_011220937.1:0-516 GCF_000146605.3 Meleagris gallopavo | reverse complement strand
CTGGTACAGCTTGCTTTAAATACATGAAATTACATCATACAGTTTTCATCACCCAAAATACATGTGATTTTTTTTCTGCATTTGGTTGCTGATCTGTATTACAGGGATGACTAATGGTGAGGTATATAAAAATTGTTACCCAAGATTCAAAACTTGAAAACTAGTCTTACACTGATGATTATTTTCAAGAAAATTGATAGAATTTTATCCAATTTTGCTTTATAAACAAAACATTTATCAATTCATTATTTTCAAACCTAATTAATAAAATTTTTAGTTTATCAAAAATTAACAGGGAAACCAACGTTTTATTTTATTTTTTTAATCTCAAAAAGCAGTAGTATTTTCCCTATCCTAGATGCAGTGGATCTACATAAATTTATGAGCATGGTACAATAATAGAGAGAGCCTATCCCTAAATGTGTGGCTGTTGTTCCCTATTTCAGAAATCCCCTTAGGACATTTTGCACCACAAAGCAATAAAACATTTTTACAGCTTGTTAGTGTAAATTCTAA
>NW_011220936.1:0-492 GCF_000146605.3 Meleagris gallopavo | reverse complement strand
CTGCGTCCAGGGTGATTAAAAACACTGTGTTGGGTTCAGTACTAGAAACTGAAACTGAATGAATTTTCCCTATCTACATCTGTACCTGTGTCTAGATTTACATCTGTATCTATCTTTCCCTGCAGAATTCCTTGCCCATAGAAGGCAAATGCAGCCCAGCTGTCTCGCACATCAGGACTGCTGTCAGTTCTCCAAGGCCACAGCCAGTCCACCAAGATTAATGTCAGTTCTCCAAAGCCACATCTTCTCTTACAGCCCCAGTCTTGTGGGAGCACAGCTTTACCTTTTCAGGGGGAAAACTCTTCATTCTGCATCAAAGGCAGCTTCTTTACAGCTGCAAGGAAGCTGTGTAACGAGACTGTTCGTGTGCATTTCTCCATTTCAGTGCTTTTCTGATACTAGATTGGAGCTACAAGTTTTCGGGATGCCAGGTTCTCTCCGTTACATCTCCAGTGTCACAATTTCACCTGTGAAACATGAAATCACCCTGAT
>NW_011220935.1:0-444 GCF_000146605.3 Meleagris gallopavo | reverse complement strand
TAAACTATCAGCACAGTTTCTGTGAGCTGATGTAGCAGTGTCTGTGGCAGTTAATCCTGAGCTGGAAGGTACGTGTGATGCAGCACAGAACTCCCCAGCCCCGGCATGACATGCATTGTGGACAGGTTCCACAGGGTGCAGCCACCCTGGCATTAAATTCAGTGATGTGACTGAAAAGGCTCAGAGAGAAGAAGAGGTAGCGGCAGCCAGAGAAATTTCTCAAAGCTTCTTGAATTCCTTTTTTTTTTTTTGGTTCGGAAAGTGCTCTGATCTCTGGCACATCTCTACTATGAAGTGGTTGGTAGTGGCTGGCAGTAATAACCTCCACCTAACCTAAGCTGCAGCTCAGTGGCACCAGACCTCACCTGGTCAGCAGACACGTAGGTGATGCTTCTGTGCCATCAAGAAATGATGGCAGCATGAAGTTGTTGAAGGAAGATTATG
>NW_011220934.1:0-405 GCF_000146605.3 Meleagris gallopavo | reverse complement strand
CCTTTACACAGCTCTAAACAAAATTAAGCTGCTCATGTCGTTTTACTGCCACATTAGCTCAAACATATTAAATTCCCAATTCATCTTATTTGCCTCACTTTCTTCCATACTAAATGCTGCCTTCTATTCCTATCCATAAAGATCACTGACAGCAACAGGAAAAGTAGTGTTAATCCAACAGTAAAACACTCAGGAGTGAGAATTTAACAGGAACTAAAGAATTACCTGTTTTTTTTTTTTTTACCTTTTTTTCTTCAATTTTACTAGTCTTTTATTAACATGCTGCAGCATAATTACTTAACCATTTTATTTCTTTTGCTGCATGTAAAAGATTAAGGAACTGAATTCGCAGAATCACAGAGACTGGAAGAGACTTCTGGAAATCATCAAGTCCAGCTCTCCTGC
>NW_011220933.1:0-551 GCF_000146605.3 Meleagris gallopavo | reverse complement strand
TTTTTCATCATTAAAGTCTATAGTTAACCCCCTTTTTATTGCTTTAGAATGAAAAAGGTGATTGCCTAAGTAAAAATGGAGAATGGTTACTATTGGTAACTCTGTGAAGCATTGTGCACCAGAATTACTTCATGCATTACATGTTGTGTGAGACATGAGAAAGTGTCTAACTAAAAAGACTTGGCAGGACCAAATTTTGTGATGCATTTTATAATACTCCCACATGCTTTTTTTTTTTAAAAAAAAGCTTTCATCGATGTTCTGAATTCTTCTGAATGTGAGACCATGATGAATAAATATGCCTTTAAAGAAATGGTTACCTTACACTGCATTTCTCCTGAAAATCTTCAGCAAATATACTAAAGCAGAAATAACTGTACACAGTCATTCCATTCTCGCTGTTATTTCTCTCAGATCTTTCTGCACCCTGCCATGAAAACTGTTTGCAAAGATTGACTTGTTTCTTTATTTTCTTTCTGCTTTACAGCTGTTTCTAATACAAACCATTAGAACCATCAAAACAAAGATGATCCAGACTTTGTTGGATGGTA
>NW_011220932.1:0-469 GCF_000146605.3 Meleagris gallopavo | reverse complement strand
AAGTAATCCAAGAAAGACTGCAAGACAGCTCAAGTGTGCACCATCATTGCAGGAGCAGAGAAGAAAGGTTGCTATCATGCAGTGGCAACAATTGTCCTCTGTTTAATGCCTGTTTTTACTCTTCATGTCTCTACTTTTCCTGGCATGCAAAGAGCTGGAACTAAAGGCACCGCACCCAGGAGTGATGGAGGATGTTATGGCAGGAGTGCAGTGCCAAGGTTAAGGTTAGATCTTAGGCTCCCCTTGATTGGCATCATGGGAATTTTATGACCAACTTTGTCATATGAATACCTAAAGCTCTGGGCCAGGAGGCAGGTTAGGTTTTTTTCCAATTTTGGAGCCCATTAGTGAGAAGCCAGTGGTGGAGAAAGGAAGCAGCTGTTCTGTAAAGGTTATATTGGTGGGCTACATAAATTTCCTTTGCAGAATAGTAGTCCACCAAAGCCAGTGAAATCACTTAAAGACTCTG
>NW_011220931.1:0-359 GCF_000146605.3 Meleagris gallopavo | reverse complement strand
CCCAGTCATCTCTTCTCACAAGCCTACTTAATTGTTCGCAATCCGTAAGCCATCTTGTGCTTTTGATCATTCTAGTTGCCTTTTCCTTGATTCTTCTCCAGTTCTATGTCTCTTTTTTTTAATTGTGGCAGAAACATATGCAGAATTACAGATGCACTGCAGACTTACACAGCTGTATCATGAGGCTCCCCTGTATTGTTCTCGGTTCCTTTCTTAATGCTTCCTAATATCTGATGTCTTTTTGCCTATTACTGTAAACTGAGCTAACACTGTTCAACAGATTTAATTTGTAGCTTAGTTTCCTGAAACTAACCTGTTACTGTGTGGTATAGCCTGTCAATGTTATCTATTCATCCCTT
>NW_011220930.1:0-430 GCF_000146605.3 Meleagris gallopavo | reverse complement strand
CTTGGGTATCCAGGCTACCTCTCACATATCCTCGTGCTCGACATCCTTCTATCCCTCTCTCCTAGGTGTACCTTCAGTCCCAAGACATGTCCTGCTACTCCCAGTGTGTGCCATGCCGGCCCCTGCGGCCCAACCCCTCTGGCCAGCAGCTGCAATGAGCCCTGTGTCAGGCAGTGCCAGAACTCCACCATCGTCATCGAGCCCTCTCCCGTGGTGGTGACCCTGCCCGGACCCATCCTCAGCTCCTTCCCGCAGAACACTGTTGTCGGCTCCTCCACCTCTGCTGCTGTTGGCAGCATCCTCAGCTCTGAGGGCGTGCCCATCACCTCGGGGGGCTTTGACTTGTCCGGCTTGGGCAGCCGCTACTGTGGCAGAAGGTGCCCGCCCTGCTGAAGCCGCTGGCCGTGGTCCGGGAGAAATTCGTCCAGAA
>NW_011220929.1:0-410 GCF_000146605.3 Meleagris gallopavo | reverse complement strand
GACAAGTCATTACAGCACTTAAGAGGTCAATTCATTGCCTTTTTCATCACCAGTCAAGAAACAAGCAAGCAGTTTGAGCTGCTCTGGAAAGACAGATTGTTTTGAATATTCATAGAAACTTAAAAAAAAAAAAATAAGAAAAAAGCTAAAATGACTATTTCAAAAATGGAAGTCTTCTTCAGACTTGTCAGAAGCAGGAAAGTTGCCAATCTCTAAGATAACAAAGAGAAAAAAGAGGGGAAAATTAAAAACAAAACCAAGAAGAAAAAGGACTTAGAGAACGTAAGATTTCTAGCAGCTCCATTCTGGATCCTCTGTACAATGGCCATGATGGCATAAATTGTAGTTTCAGTAGAACAGTTATAGAAACAAAATGACAGACAATCACAAATTACCAGGTCCAGATGGTA
>NW_011220928.1:0-367 GCF_000146605.3 Meleagris gallopavo | reverse complement strand
CATTTCTGATATTCAGTTATATTCTACTGTTACCATGTTCTTTTGAAGTAAATAGGTGAAAAGCATATAGTAAAAAAAAAAAATTACAGGACAGCTGACTTGAAGTACTGGCAAATATTACTGATCCCACCCTCTGAACTTTAGGAGGTAATGGTCTTAAGTCGTTGTATGCAGGTATGTAACTAAATGGGTTGTCTCAGAATGCATTTAAGTGTAGGACCTGCTTTTCATCGGGCTGCACTCCTTCCTGGCAACTTGAGGGCAGCAGAGCCACCAGCTGTTCCTCACCAGCCAGTAACTGAACTTCCCTTCTTCGTAAACCCACATTTGGCCCTAAGAGAAGTGGCCGCAATTGTGGCTGAGTTGC
>NW_011220927.1:0-406 GCF_000146605.3 Meleagris gallopavo | reverse complement strand
TTTTTATAATAGAATCTGCTCTAGCGTGGGACAGGAGATTGAGGCTTGTTATTAGATCTAAATACAATAAACCCAAACAAGGTAATCTATTTAAGTTTCTTCTTATTACACAATAAAAGAAAATCCATCATCTGGATTCTAGATAATCCATGTAACATTTAAATAGGCATTACTTTCAAAAGCACTTCTTTATTTTAATAGAAAAGGATGTTGCTGTGTTTAAATCTAAGTGACCGTCTCCATTGTTTCTCTCTGTTAATGATCACTTCAAACATTATCAATTTTATTTTTCCTAGAGAAAAAAAAAATACTTAGCAACTGAAGACTAGTAGAAAGATTCTGTATTTCAGCTCTCTAAAGCCTAATTTCTTCTCTTGAAGGGTAATAGTCTCAAATTTCTAATACA
>NW_011220926.1:0-450 GCF_000146605.3 Meleagris gallopavo | reverse complement strand
CAAGAAAAGGAATTTTATTAAAATTGATAACTTATTAAAAGGAGCAGCTAAAATGTTTAATGGTTTCAGGTGGCAGAAGAGCTACATGATGTACCATACTAAAGGCTCAGAGAGACGTATGCCATTTTTCAAAAACCCTCCCACCCATGAAATGACCGAATGGCAAAATAAAGGGAATGTGTTATTATTATTATTATTTTTTTTAAAGGTGTTTTTGTAGAGATGGAAAATCAGGAGGAAGAGAACTAACTCTTCAGCAGGCCAGTCAGAAGCTGAAATACAGCTGTGGAAGGTTCTTACAGAGGTTCTTGCAGTGGAGCCATTTCCCATGGGTGTAATATTTGGAGGATGTTGTCAAGGAGAGGGAGATGTAGGTAGCCCAGCTGTATTCATCAGCAGCCCAGCTATGGAGTTGCCAAACTGTTACGTGCAAGACATAATTTAGTGCTT
>NW_011220925.1:0-470 GCF_000146605.3 Meleagris gallopavo | reverse complement strand
TCCTTAGTTTGGACACTTGCCAGGAGAACAGGTTGAAGGATAAACTCATGTCTGAAAACTTGGAGGCTCTTTGATTAATTAGAATAGATCCTGCAAGAGTTATGTAGTATGCACTTCTAAATACATATTCATATGGCTGTGTGTGTGTGATCAGTTGTGTTTAGTATTTGAATGCAAAAGGCGAAGATGAATATAGAATTGCGCAGAATAGAAGGAGAAGAAAGCAAAACAAAAATTAAGTTTATTTGATGTGGCTATTTTTTAGTGAGGGATGCATTAGGAAACTCCATTCAATTAGTCTATGATATACATGAGAAGTCTGAGTTAATTTTTTTTCTATTTTTTTCTCTCTTTTTTTTTTTGGTTTAGAAGTACAGACTTTGATGTGTTGTGGAACCAATTTACTGTGAAACTCTCATATACCAGTTTTTCTGTTCTTCTGTTATACTCAGCTGTTATCCTTTTTAAGC
>NW_011220924.1:0-428 GCF_000146605.3 Meleagris gallopavo | reverse complement strand
TTCCCGCGCTCGTGGTGCGCAGCCCGCAGCCAGCAGGGGGCTGCTCCAGGAGCCGCCCGGCGCCCCCGCTCCCTGCCCGGCCTACCCCTGCCTCCCTACCCCCTACCTTCCTACCCCTACCCCCACCCCTACCCCAACCCCTACCCCTACCCCTACCCCTACCCCTACCCCCTACTCCTACCCCTGCCTCTGCCCCTGCCCCTGGCTGCTGTTTTTCCCTTCTCTTGAGATGCTGCGAGAATGACGAAAATAACAGGGTCAAAAGTTAAAAAGCAACGTGGATGTAACAGCTGAAGCTACACGGACGGTACCTGGGGAAATGCAGTTCGCTATGGATTTCCATCAAGCTCCACCATCTCCGTGCAATAATATTAATTTTAAATTAATCCTCCAGCCTGAGTGCAGTGTTTAACCCCCACAGTTTTCAT
>NW_011220923.1:0-485 GCF_000146605.3 Meleagris gallopavo | reverse complement strand
TCAACCTTCCCCCTGCCCAATTTTCCAATTTTCCTGCAGGAAAGCCATTATTTCTCAAAGGAGAAAAAGCTGAAATGAAACTTGACTAGAAATTCTTTTTTTCTTGAGAACAGAAATTTACTCATAGGATCTCAGAGAATCTAGTTCAGGTTCCAATCCTAACTTCTCTTACTCAGTTCAAGTTCTACTGCAGACCCAACTGCTATGCATTTTTTCATTGAAATCCTAATATGCAGTTGACTCAGCAGTGATTAGTGGGCATTCTGGTCAAACAATTCCTGATGAATCATGTAGAACTAGTGAAAAAACAGTCTTTTTCCCACCATGAAAACTTTTAATTTATTTTTAAATTAAAAAATTATTTTTATTTTTTAATCTGCTTCAAATTCTGAAAACATAATTTTATTTTTTCCAGAAAGGTGAACTTTTTTAACAGAAAATAGTTTCTCATCACCAGATACTACCAACTACTACCTGCTTTATTC
>NW_011220922.1:0-502 GCF_000146605.3 Meleagris gallopavo | reverse complement strand
AGGTAGAACTGAACTCAAAATGCTGATTTACAAAAACATGGTAACTACTAGGGAAACACAAAGTCTCCAAACTGCACCTCAGATTTGGTTTGGTTCAGCTGACTGTAGCAGAGAACACCAAACACAATGGGCATGAGAAGTTAATTTCAGCTGTGACATTCTCTGCTGTGAAAAAAGGCACACAAATGTTTGTCATATCTAAAACATGTGCTGTTCCCTTGCTCTGCCATGGTAATAGTGCTTAACACAAACTACAGATCTTCAGCACACACTGGCATGTAGCAGCAGTCCTTCACAGTTAAAGACTGATATGTCTTCCTTCCAGCTTCAAACCAATAAGATGTTTCTATTAGAATGGCAAAAATAATTGTTGGCATTTGCCCAAAAAGCATTTTGTCCTCTTAAGGATCTCTTTTGCTGGACAGATCTCTAACAGACAGGGCCACATCAAGCTTCTTCCCCAAACTCCCCACCTCCTTCATCATAACATCTTCCTATCTAA
>NW_011220921.1:0-369 GCF_000146605.3 Meleagris gallopavo | reverse complement strand
AAAAAAAATCAGTGTCTGAAAGAGGTAGGATTGGTTGGTTTGTTTTTGTGGTTTTTTTTTTTTTTTGTAACACGTAATTATGCACAGGATTTAATCATATGGGGAGAGGTGCTGCTTGCGGGGAGAGGAAAGTTCCTCCACGAGTTATATGTGCACTTTAATCCTGGATCACCCATCAGGTGATTTTTCACAGGGATTGCAGCACTCCTCGTCTTAGCAGCTCACCTCCGATTTTCTCAAAGGATCAGCAGCTCCTCGCCTTCTTTATTAGTCTCTCTGTTTATCTGCCCAGCAATGAGCTCCAGCTCCTGCAGCCAGCAAACAAGCCAAGAGCAGCTCGATCCAGAGCTGGGAAGGATTTTCTTCCAG
>NW_011220920.1:0-498 GCF_000146605.3 Meleagris gallopavo | reverse complement strand
TGTTCACCTCTTTCCCCACACAACCCATTAAGTTCCTCCCAGAATCCTCTTTCAACAACATTGACGACCCTATTCCCCCTCTTCCCCCTGCCCCCGTGTCCCCTGAGGTCTCCCCCAAACTCCCTTTCCACAGCATGGAAGCCTCACTAACCTATTTTTTTCCTCCCACAACTCCCCTTTCCATCCCTGGAGTCCTGCAGAAAAACCTGGAGGTGTCCTAGGAGGGTTTGGGGCATTAGGGGTCCCCAGGTTGGCCGCGGGGGTCCCTTGAAGGATCTGGAAGCTCCCAGGATGGCTCCAGGAGCTCTGAGGAGCCACTGGGATGATCTGGAGATGTCCCAGTGGAGTCTGGTAGGGTCCGGAGAGTCCTCATGTGGGTCTGAGTGGTCCTGGAGTCATCCAGAAGGGTCTGGAGATGTCCCAGAGGGGTCTCTTTGAGATCAGAGGGTCCCCAGGGGTTCCGGGAGTCCTCCAGAGGTCTCCAATGGGGATTTTGAG
>NW_011220919.1:0-495 GCF_000146605.3 Meleagris gallopavo | reverse complement strand
AGTCTGTTTGACTGCATGTATTATTATAAAGCATCTTTGATCTTTTCTGTACCCTTCTAAATAATAAGAATGTAATAAAAGCATATGGAAAAAAATAAACCATATTATTTATGTGGTACAGTATCCCTCTATGATCTTGTTGTAATCCTCATATAAAAATAAGAAAAGGAATTGTAAAGTTAATATTAAAACCACCTATTACTTATTTACATTTTATAATTGTTAAGCTATGTGGGTTGGTTTTTTGTTTTAAGTTTTTTTTCGTATACTTTGCAGTGATACTAAGATATAATTATCTAATGCTTATGCTTGGTGGAGGTGCAATCTTTGGATATGTTTGCTAAAATCACTTGCATCAAATGAAATGGCAATATTTAATGCAAGTAAAACATATCTTTACATATCATAACTAACCAATTGTGTTAGTTACTGCTCTAAATTTTCCTTCAACTCAGTTTCCCAAAAGTCTCATTATAAAACTTTTTGGAGAAACTT
>NW_011220918.1:0-514 GCF_000146605.3 Meleagris gallopavo | reverse complement strand
TCTTCTATTCCTTGAGTGGCAGGGAAGGACATGAGAGAAGCAGGAAATTCATCTTATGAACACTTGGCTGAGAGACTAGTGCAAATGCAAGAATTTGGTTCTTTGATCATGGGCGGTTTACTTGGCACCTGGCTTGAGATCTGCTGATGGGTCTCACCTGTCTGAAAGGAGGAAATGGATAATTGCCCAGGAGCTGGAAGGGCTTGTGGAGAGGGCCTTAAACTAGATATGAAGGGGGAGGGAATAAAACCAGAGAAGAGCGTATGGGAATGATAATAGGATTAGGGGTGAGACAAGGGGCTCAGGTAAAGTGCATCTACACTAATGCATGCAGCATAGGCAACAAACAGGAGGATCTGGAGGATATTGTGTTGTGGCAGGCAGTCTATGACTTAGTTGCCATTACAGAAACATGGTGGGATTGCTCCAATGATTGGAGTGCTGCAGTGGGTGGCTACAAGCTCTTCAGAAGGGATAGGGTTGAGAGCTTATGGGTCAGAATGAAAGCGAAGGC
>NW_011220917.1:0-511 GCF_000146605.3 Meleagris gallopavo | reverse complement strand
TGCTTCCCAGTACAATCGTTTCAAGGAAAGAGGTTTAGGGAAGGCTGCTAGGAAACAGTGGGTCTTAAGGAATTAGTTTTTTTCAAAATCAGGAGTATTTTTTAAAATGAAGCAGCTCTTGGGAAGTAATGGGAAATAAGAATACTTTCTTGGCTTTCTTTAGGACTTGCTTTCATCCTTCCAGAAGCATTTGTTTTGTTTTTGTTTTGTTAACTAGTGTCTGAATAGCTGGTCTGACACAACCTGAGTGGGAGTTAGGAAGGAAGAAATCAATGTTGTTCAGGGTGTGATGTTCTCTTCTCTGTCTTGCAGTCTGGTAACAGCACCCAGCCTCAGCACTCATCTTTATGTGTTAAGAGCACAGGGCTTAAAGTCTCTTGTTTGCATACATGTGCTTAAAACCTTGGCTTTATTCCACTAAAACTAAATGCCTTTTCTGTGTGTTACATCTGATGCTAATTGTATCAAGAACCTTCAGTGGAAGAAAAAACAAACACCTCTGTTTCTCGTT
>NW_011220916.1:0-521 GCF_000146605.3 Meleagris gallopavo | reverse complement strand
CCAGGCTTGGCCGTCAGTGATAAAGTAGCTGGCAGTTTTCAAAAAGCCACTGGATAACAGAGCATGAATCAATAAAACACACTACTGTGTAGCAATATCCAAGTTCATTCAGCGCAATGAAACCATGCAGAGGACCTTTATTCCCAGCTAATTATGTGGAAACGCCTAAGACAATAAAGCATCTGGTGGTCTTTCCTTCCCCATTTCAATTTTTCTCAATATTGTGACAGGGGAAGGCATTGTGCCTTTCCCAGGGTAGTTGCTGTGAAGAGGAGTAAAAGCAAGGGTCAGGGAAGAGCAAATAGATGAATTTATAACTTTCTTTTTATTTATTCCTTTCCCATTGTTTCTCTGGAGACTCTTCCTTTAGGGTTGTATTTCCAAACCACTATTCTCACTACGCTCTGCCTGAATACTCTTTTTTTTTAATACCACCCAAACTGCCAACTGTGTTGGCCTTTTTTTTCTCTTCCCTTCTCTAGATGCTTCCAAGATTTGAAACCCAAGCCTGTGATCTTCAT
>NW_011220915.1:0-505 GCF_000146605.3 Meleagris gallopavo | reverse complement strand
AACTGTTCTCATTTCACAGCTCACTGGTTCTTTAGAAGCAACAGAAAGTCCTGGAAATAACATGGCAGTACTTATTAAACTAGCTCTGCCTTACAGCCATTACTATTTTCTTACGTCTTCAACATAGAAAACAACCCATATGGATGATTAGCTCTAAGGAATAAAATGAGCAGTTCTGACCTACTTCGAAGTTACTTTTTTTTTTTTTTTTTTTGTCTTTTTAACTACTGAGCTGCTCTTTATTTTAAAGCCAAAAGAGAGCTTACAGTTTGCAAACTTGCATCACTTGTGCTTGTGTACAGGCACTGTTTGCACGCTATGCCTAGGCCAGCCAGGAGGAACTACCCACTGTATCTGACCACCTCCTGTATGACAGGTCAACTGCAAACACAAAATAACATTAATTCATGCAACGTGACAACAACAAACTACGCGTGGAGTCGTGGCGGACCCTCTTGAGCTTCCTCAGAACTTCAGAATGACAGCAAAGTCAGCCCAGTTCCCC
>NW_011220914.1:0-524 GCF_000146605.3 Meleagris gallopavo | reverse complement strand
TAGCTTGTGAGTGTGTGATGTACCAGTAGCATTACTCATACATACTTTTTCTATTATGAATAGCTATCAGCTGCATAGGTAGATTGAGACTAGAAATCTGTATGGAGCGCAGAAAGAATTCCTGCATTCAAGACAAAATTTCACTTTTTTTCAGGGGAAATAAAAGACTGTTGAAGGTATCCATCTTGAAATTAAACATTATCTATTGATATGTTATTCTTACTGAGTCTTACAAGTACTTAGGATCTTATCTCTTTTAACACTAAGCTTATCAGTGAAGATGATGAAGGGATCTCATGTCCACAAGTAAGAATCAATGTTTAATTTGGATATATTTTGTACTGTTTTATTAGCTGTAAAGCTGTTTTGTTGTTGTTGTTGATTAGACAATATTATAACCTTTTTCTGGGTATGGGCATAGAATATATCTACTTGAATCTTACCTTTCTTAAAGGCAATATATTGTTTTCTTTTTCCTGGGATTACTTGGGAAAAGCATCTTTCATGGCCAACTGTCCAGCGAA
>NW_011220913.1:0-531 GCF_000146605.3 Meleagris gallopavo | reverse complement strand
CTGCTGTCAGGCAGAGACTATACGCTGCCATCCAGTATAGCAATGAGAACCACTCAATAATAGATTGGTTAATGGCAGCGTGCCGGATGGTCTGGCCAAATAAAACAGATATTCCCCTAGACATAGGACTATGGTCCTCCATGGAGGACCTTCAAAACTACATTCGCGACTTAGGCATGAGAGAAGCAATATATGAAGACTCGTAGGATAGCCCGGATATGATCCAGTTCTCGGCGGGCATGCGAGATTTAATTTTACAAGAGGCCCCTTCCCACCTATATGGGACCTTGGTTTCGATATTAAACCCTCTGGTGACCTCGGAAACCGTAGTTCAGCAGGCTGCTCGGATAGTTGCTGATCTGGGGGAGACAGAACGCCTACGGACCAGGCGCAACATTCGCATGTTAGAAGAAGCTGATGTCCTGCCGGTGACTAAAACCAAGACGCCGGCTATTCGAGATCCTCGATCGGGACCCATAAGGGTTTCCCGAAAACAAATGTTTTAATGACCTAATTCGAGCTGCGGTCCAA
>NW_011220912.1:0-398 GCF_000146605.3 Meleagris gallopavo | reverse complement strand
TTTAAAGCTACCTGAGAACAAGTAGCTTTTCTATTTTTTTTTTTCCTCTTATGCTTTTGTGTTCTTATTTTCTTGGAAGTAAGCTAGAAAAGAAAAACAAGAGCAACAGAAAAATAACAGTTGAGTAAATAAGAGTTAGCATGGGCAATGCTGAATATAGGAAGACTAAAAAAATAACCCAAGCCAACTGTCAAACACAAAATAGTAAAGATACATAAATAAAAGGTAAAATACAAGTTGCTACAATGCTCTGAAGTGAATGTGACCCCTGTTTGTACCAGACTATCACTCTTCTGAAGAAAATTTAGACTACATTTAGCAATACATCTCTTCATCTGGTTCACTTTGCAGCCTGGATTGAAAGGGAGGACCCATAACTCGTGAACAAATTAAAAAAA
>NW_011220911.1:0-338 GCF_000146605.3 Meleagris gallopavo | reverse complement strand
AAAAAAAATCATGTGATTCTGATAATCAATCTGTCAATTTTTGACTGCAAACTACTGACTATTTTTGTAAGTCAGGAAGTCTAGCACTCTCCCAGTAAATTCTTTCTTTTGTGTTGCAATCCTTTCTTAAAAGGAAAGCAAACAAAACTAACCAACCTCTGGAAAACTCTCTTCGTTTTATCGAAAAGGTCTGATTATATAACAAATTGAGAAATATGTATTGTGTAAAATGTATCTTCATAGCTACCTTCAAATTTTAGGACTGTTACGAAATTAAACTCAGAGCCTGACAAAAGTATAAATGCATTTATTGATCTCTAGTAATGTGGAAAGCTGTT
>NW_011220910.1:0-559 GCF_000146605.3 Meleagris gallopavo | reverse complement strand
GGTTGGCTTTCTCCTGCTTCTTGAATCTTTGATGTATGTTTGAAGGAGAGCAGTTTGAAGCGACTGCAGCAGTTTGTGCATAATTTGATCAGTTAAGACATCAGAAAAGTTCTCTTTGTATCTTACAGGAACACCGGTGTACTCAGTGGCCTGGGGACCTGATTCTGAAAAGGTTCTCTATACTTCAGGAAAGCAGCTCATTATTAAACCTCTCCAACCAAACGTTAAAGTTTTGCAGGTACTGTGAATACATTAAGGTCTCACTCCCCACGTGAAAGCTTTTTTCAGGTATCTGTAGTTTTCCCAAACATTCAAAGTTTGTACTGAAGTTTTCCAGGCACTATGCATGCTGCTCTTTTTTCTTTCTTTCTTTTTTTTCCCCCAATTTCCACCTCTTATTTCAATTAAAGCTTCAGTTTTTTGAGAATAAGGAGATTGTCAAATAGTTTTGTTTACAGAAAGGAACAATTTATTCTGTGCATGTTCTTCAGGCAGCTGATCAAGGATTTCCCTTTTGCAAGCAGAGAGGAAGCACAAAGATGCAGAAGCCTTTCTCTTT
>NW_011220909.1:0-378 GCF_000146605.3 Meleagris gallopavo | reverse complement strand
GCCTTACTGCAAGTTTGATACTCCATCAGAGGAAATGCACTTAGACTTGATTCTCAAGAGGAAAAGGAATTGCTTGAAAGGGATGCTTGAAGAGAAGAACAGGGCTGGCCTGCTGCAACTTCTTCGGTAAATCTCCAGTCCAGTGGGTGGAACGTGAAGGAAATCTGGCAGAATGGGTAGTCAGAAGCACTTGCTATCAGCAGTACTTCTCTACTGCCTCAGTAGTTTTTTGTTCCCTTTTTTTTTTTTTTTCCTAGCTTCCTACTATGGTAAGGTAAAGTAACAGTGAAGGGCTGTTGGACAGAACACAAGCCTTGTTGGCTTCTTCATGAAGCTTTTCCTCCTGGAGAAGCTAGTTTTTCAGTGGAAAATATATTA
>NW_011220908.1:0-489 GCF_000146605.3 Meleagris gallopavo | reverse complement strand
TGCAGTCTTGCTGGTAAGTAGGACAGAAAGAACCCTGTTTTTCAGTTGAGGAATTTGCAAACATTCTGATTTTTTTTTTAACAAAACCAAGAAACCCCCGTCCAATGTTTTGACATATTACGTATTACATTTATTTAAGATTAACTTGGGGAAACATCATAGGAATGTTAAATGGCGTCAGCTTAATCTTCAACTGGCAATGTGTGGAAATCCAACCATTAAACTAATGCATCACAAAGATTTCCCACCAGTGCACAACAAGTTTGTGCACTTTCTTACCAAAATTGATGTCATTAAATCCTGATGAGTTTTGTCCTTATACTAGGTGATTCAGGCTTTTACTGGTTTTGTGTGTGACTTGATTTCACTTCTGGGATAGAAGTAAGTGTGAGTTAGATAGCTAAATGACCTAAGCAGGAGCAAATGGAAGCTGTATTCTGTATGTTTAAGTTGGGCTTGTAGCCTTCAGGTTGGCATTGGTGCAGATTA
>NW_011220907.1:0-459 GCF_000146605.3 Meleagris gallopavo | reverse complement strand
TTCCTTTACGTGAACATGGGATGAATTTTCGTGCGAAGCCACTCACATGTCAAGAAATTTGAGGTATTTAAAGCTTTATTGTTGTCCTTTTTTTTTTTTTTTAATTCTGAAGAATGTTAGAATTTTCTCTAAATGACTTATGTTTAAAGTGTAGGGCTTTTTTTCCCCCCTTGCTTTCTTGGGGCCCTGGTATGAACAAGTCTTGTTCAAGCATTGATTAGTAGTTGTCTGTCTTGTGTGTCTGCCAGTTGCTAGCAGCAGCAAATGAAGTGATAAGTGATATAATTAAGCTTTGTTTGGCATTCAAATCCTGCTTAGGGATGTAGGTTATGAGGGAATTGCAACTTGTACTCATTGGTTTCTCTTTTTCAGGCCTTGAAGAAGTCAGAGGAAGTTATGGAAAGGTTTATACGTGCTTATCAACTCATGTTGAGATTTTATGGAATAATTTTAGTGAAC
>NW_011220906.1:0-596 GCF_000146605.3 Meleagris gallopavo | reverse complement strand
CACTAAGACAGGAAAAATATATATATATATAATATATATATGAAGACTGGAACCCCTAGGAAGAAATTTCTTTTTTTTTTTCTTAAAAAATGTTTTTGTGTGGTATTCCTATTTAGGCAACTCAAGACTAGAAATTAGAGCAGCTAAAATATGGCTTGCGGTCAAAAACTGTTGGCATTTAATTTCCTTATGATTATTTAAAAGAATTCTTGATGAACTTTTTCCTTTTGTTATGACTTTGAAATACTCTGTTGATTATATTTTTTTTTGGTGTTGCTTTTTACAATCCTTGTGATTTTTACTTTGGCATGTTATTTTTAAAAGCAGGTATTTTAAAAGGTTAAGGCTTTAAGTCTTTATTCATTTTTAATTAAACTTTGTTCATTTTATCTATGAAAATGTTTATTACAGTTATTTCAGGTAATATGGTTATATTGATTAACCTCAGACTTCTTACAGATTTTCTCACAGGTGTAGTTAGTCTGAGTGCTAACTCATCACACCTGTCACTTCTCATCAAAGTTTGCCTAGCAATGTTCTCCTCCTCTTAACTCTCTTTTTGCTGAACAGTTTTGATTTAATCTATATTTCCACAT
>NW_011220905.1:0-509 GCF_000146605.3 Meleagris gallopavo | reverse complement strand
TTTTGTCAACTGTAATGAACAGCTGTAACACAGTCTTAAATGAAGTATATTTTGGAATTTGTGAGAGTAGCTTTAAATTTCTGAACCAGGAGCACTGGAGGAATAGTAGTATATCAGTCAGGTACAAGTCTTCATTATTTGTGGTAATTTTCTTCAGTTGTTTTTTTTTTCTACATTCAACACTGAATTATATCTTCCTTTGACTAGAATTTCTCAGGATTTTCCTTGTACTTTCTATTTGTTCCTGGTTTTGCTAATAGCTATTGTTATTTATTCTTTCTGATCACTGGGTGCCATTATGATGGGCCTAGGTTCTGAAATTACTGACTGAAATATATGATAAGATGGTTTTAAAACTTAATGTGTAATATTTTTCCTGCTATTGTTGTACCTGAAATTGTTTTCTTACAGAGAAGCAAATACAATCTTCAGAGGGAACTCATTAGCAACTCGCTGTGTAGATGAAATGATGAAAATAGTGGGAAAACACTACCTAAAGGTTACTTTGA
>NW_011220904.1:0-412 GCF_000146605.3 Meleagris gallopavo | reverse complement strand
AACTTGGTCTCCTTTCCTTTCCTATCCCTTTCTCTTCCTCTTCCCTTCCTTTCTCCTCCTTTTCCCTCCCCTTCACTTTCCCTTTCCCTATCCGTTTCCCTTCCCCTTCTTCTCTCCTCTCTGCTCTCTCCCCTCTGCTCTCTCCCCTTCCCCTTTCCTTTCTTTTCCTTCTTCTGGATGATGATTAAAGGAATAACCTTATTCTCAGGAGATAAAAACCATTTCACTCTCTAGTCTCATTCTGCAGATGATTGCTGAATTCAGTGGATATGAGGAACGGTTCAGCATCATTGACTCTATAAGAATTTGGTCAGTGACTCGTGTATCGATGCAGATTTCTTTTGTATGCAACACATACATATGGTTTCATTCCAAAAATTACAAATAATAGCGTTAGTCTTTCTAAGTCAGT
>NW_011220903.1:0-394 GCF_000146605.3 Meleagris gallopavo | reverse complement strand
TACTGCATAAAATTGCAACTTACTTTCGGTGACATAAAATGTATGCCCCAGTAAACTCTTGGGCTAATGTCTACAGTCACGCTTTTGCAAATGACTTGATACTTGTGACACTCTGTACTGTGATAAACTTAAGATCAGCAGCAATGTATTGGGGCTTCCAGATGCAAGATGGCATGCAGGAGTTTTCAGCTGAGTCCGCTGCTTACTCAGTCAATATATCTAAGTGATATGGCTCTTAGTGGTAAATGGTAGCCCTGGCATTGTAGTAAGGTCTTGTACAAAACCCGCAAGTTTAAGGCTGCCCAGCCAATTGTTTTCTTTTTCTTTCTTTCTGTTTTTTTTTCCAAAGCCCGCTTATTCATGTAAACGGAGCATTGTGTAGTTAAAATTGTAA
>NW_011220902.1:0-362 GCF_000146605.3 Meleagris gallopavo | reverse complement strand
AAAATAATTAAAAAAACAGTATTTGCTAAGCAAAATGGAGCTAGACTATATCACTTTCATGAGCTCTGTGTTTAACCATTAAAAAAATATTGATTTAGTAATAAAGGACAATTATACAATGCCGAATGAGCAAAACAGCCACAAATTGCCAAGGGCATGTGCCAGCAAGGGCAGACAGGAATTAAGTTAAAATATGGCTGAAGAGGCCACACATTTATAAACGTAAATACATCTAAATTAGCCCTGAAGGCACACATTCCGGAGAGGTGATGAAAGAGGCATGGGCAACTCCTTATCCCATCACTGTCCCCCACCCTTTTGAAGTGCTTGTATAACAAAGAGTGAATGTCCCGGCTGTCGCA
>NW_011220901.1:0-468 GCF_000146605.3 Meleagris gallopavo | reverse complement strand
GGAGCTGCTCTGCTTGGCCACAGTCCTTCAGGCATGTCTCGTGTGTCCCGTCCCTCCCTTCCTCCTCCCCCCCCCCCCCCACTCCTGTCCATCAGCCTCCTCCTCCCATCCGTGCGTGGGAGCGGGAGGAGCAGCCTTCTCTTCTTGCCCAGCCCCAGTGAGTTAGCTGCGCAGCCCTCCATGCACGGGTCTCACTGTGCCAGGCTGATGGCATCTCCATAACTGGCTTTCCGTTTAATCTGAGGGGGGGAAATTTCTCCTGGAACACCCATTAGGATGGGTGAGCTTAGCTGGAAAGGGCTGTTTGTAACCCAACACCGTAACGGGGCGGGGAGGCTTGCTGAAGGAGTGACTCTGATTCTTGACAAAATAAAGCGTTTCAGTACAACCGACACGAGGAGAGCCTGAGGGGAGCAGCTAGCATGGCTCCCCCCGGGGCTGGAGTGTGGGCCCCCTCATGAGGGAAAC
>NW_011220900.1:0-572 GCF_000146605.3 Meleagris gallopavo | reverse complement strand
CTGTACAATTCATCTGTTTCTCCCTTTAAACTACAGCACAGGCAAGACTCAAGCAGAAAGTCAATATATATCTCAAGTATCTTGAGATAAGTTCATGGTTATGACTAGAAGGTGCTTCAGGGTTGGTACATATTTTAAGCATGTTAAGCAATGTCTAGCACACCGAGTTCTCACTTTTCTACTGGACTAATCTGTAGAAGTATTAAATTACTTATTTTTTTTTCCCAGAGCTTTCCATAAAAAATTCCTTGTCAGTTACAGCAGACTCATAGTTCTGATTATCTGCTATCATTTCTTGACAGATTACTCACGGGAACTGCTGAACTTTTGCAGCAGCTGCTAAATCTAGCTGAGGGTAAATGGATGGATGGAGCCTTTTTGTATCTTCAGGGTGTGCAGATATGGAATCTGAAATTCAAAGTGATATTTAATGATCATTTAAGCATTATTAAGCAAATGTTCCTTACTTGTACTATAACCAATGAAGTTTTGCTTGGAAGGCATATAAAGAATACAGAACCAACTGTGTTTATTGTGATAAAGAACAAATTATAACTGAAGTTAGGAGATTT
>NW_011220899.1:0-471 GCF_000146605.3 Meleagris gallopavo | reverse complement strand
ACAAGCCAGCAACAGAGCATCAGTCCTTAACTTTGAATTTCCTTGCTTTTGTTGTTCCCTATCTCAAACTTCCTGCTGCTTAAACTGCAGTTATTTTTGTATGTGGTTTGCAGGAAGAGTTCTTAGAGCTGCAGTTATCGGAAGCATAAGGAGCCGAGCTGAGACAATAAAAATACACAAATGTGGCAGTTTCCCACTGTAAAATAGTACCTTTTAAAGAAGAATGAATCTCTCATCTCTAGGGTGGATGATGGTTCCTGCTCCTGTTTAATCAGGGCAGGCAATTAAAACTGCATCCTTCACACAGGTCACTGTATGGATGGTTGCACGAAGCAGAGAAGTGAGGAGGCCTGTAGGGGTGGACACTTCCCCCCTGCGTGGGTGCTCATCAGTGCTCCTCTGCAGATGGAGCTCTGTGCCTAAGGCATCATCCAGTCTTTCAGGGTGGAGCAGCCTCCAATCTGCTGTGGC
>NW_011220898.1:0-405 GCF_000146605.3 Meleagris gallopavo | reverse complement strand
TGCAACGCACAGTCCCTCGAGATTTACACAGGAAAATCAGAGCTTTGAGTCTCCTTGGTTTTCTGGTTACTCTGGAGATCCAATTTCAAGTATTAACACTTCTTTTTAATTTAAAAAAATTGACCACTGTTTTGAATATAGATCCTCCCTGGCCCACAACTCCCACTTGCAGAGTAGGTAGAATCAGGAATGATCAAGACAAGGCAATCCTGAGAAGCTCACCAAGAATCAGCAGTACTAAGGACTAGTTTTCTAAGTGCTCAGGCTGGGATTGTGTGCAGCTCAAGGCAACAGGGGCAGGCTTAGGAGCTGATGAGGCTGAGCTAATAATAAATTGTATGATGTTGATACGCTGACAATTACCTGTATAATTTTAGCTGCAACATTCCCGTTCTTAGAGTATCA
>NW_011220897.1:0-508 GCF_000146605.3 Meleagris gallopavo | reverse complement strand
AAAGGAATAATTATCTAGAATTGAGATAATTAATATGATACAGAGGCTCATTCTTATTTTTTTGGTTTGTTTTTTTTTTTTAATTATTATTTGTATCAATCCATTGTTTCTTAACATCTCTTTTTGTTATTACATTACTTTCCTCTTCAGTATAGTACCTCAATACTTTTATATAAAGAAGGCGATTTTAGTAAAATCTTGACCCACATAATCTCTTAGCTTTCTGTTCTCAAATAGACAAAATTGTTATTATTATAAACAAATTATTACTATTATTGTAGTAAAAATTGTTCTGCCATGCATGAACACTATTTGCCTTTACAGAAAAATGGCCTGGTAAAAATGTAGAATCTATGCTATACTAATAAAACCCAGTATTTTTTAATTCAGATAAAGAAGATTTGACATTAGGAGCCTCTTCTTTATGCTGATTTTACAAAGGATATTCTTTGCTTCTTTTAATCTAAGTGAACCATAATGTCTTGATTCTGCAAAGCCAATACACCTC
>NW_011220896.1:0-476 GCF_000146605.3 Meleagris gallopavo | reverse complement strand
CTGGTGTTAGATAACACGGGAGAGCAAGCCTAGAGAGGGAGATTTTGACAGGATGAGAGAACCCCTGATTTTGTGCAATGTATTTGCTTCAAATTTGTGTTGCTAAGTGGCATAGACTTGGGAAGTGGGGGGGAAGGAACAGAAAGATAATTGATCTCAACGTAATTTTATTTTCCTATACAAAACTTTTTTGCTTTTAGTATTTAAAATTTTCTTTGCCAGTGGCTGACTAGCTTGAAGTCTTTGAAACACTGAGCTTTCTATAAAATCCAAATAATTCTCTGTAAATCAAAGTACTTGGCATGCTTGCTGCAAAGCCTGTAAGGTTTTTTAATTTTTTAAGGTAATCTCTAGAAAGTAGTTTGTACTCATGTTTTCACAGTGATTAAATATGCAAAGTAATTTTCATGATTATCACCCCGTTCTGAACCAAATCAGATGCGGCTATGCTTCTCTTTGTACAAAGCCAGTTATTG
>NW_011220895.1:0-399 GCF_000146605.3 Meleagris gallopavo | reverse complement strand
AGTCCTTTCTATGTGTGTTTTTTTTTTTTCTTCAGACAAAAGCAAATGAAGCGATTGTTAATTTGGTTGATTTTTTTTTTTTTTTTTCTATGAGACTGTTAAGTGCAGCAACACTTGAAAGTTGCAAGAAAATGCTGTTAATTTTTGGTACTGTTGTGTATCCCTGGAGAGGAGGGCTTGGTTGCAGGGGGAATTATTTTTTTCCCCAAGATGTAGACCAGAGTGAAGCAGTATTTGGGGTTTTTTTATCATTATTTTCCTTGTTCTTTTTGATCAGCCCTCTTTCTGCCTTTTCTTACATCCCCATCCAGTTTCTCCAGTCTGAGGAGCAGGAAACATGACTGAGCTCTGTTTCCTGGCATCCAAAGAAATATACAAGTACAAGGTAACAGAGTATTT
>NW_011220894.1:0-380 GCF_000146605.3 Meleagris gallopavo | reverse complement strand
TTCTGCCACAGGTTTTCAGTTCTTGGGAAAGGAAGAATCCAAACGTTTGCCGTTTGGCAGCTAAAAGCTGAAAAGCTTCATTTGTGAGGAATGGGTGTGGGAGGGCTGCGTGCAGCTGGGAGCCATGTCAGCTGCTCAGAGCACGCTGCCTGACTTTTTTTGCCCAGCTGAAGGGAAATTTCCAAGGTGGGGGCTTTCTTGGGGGCAAAGCCCTGAGACCTCCCCCCAAACCACTTCCCAGCAGAAGGCGGCTGCTCCTGTACCTGGCAGGCAGACGATGCCTGAGTGCAGCAGCCCAGCGTGCAGCTCCTGCCAGAGCACGGAGGGGCCGTTCTGTCTGATGGTGCTCTGCAGGGACCGTTCCTCTGCAGGGGCTGCAG
>NW_011220893.1:0-542 GCF_000146605.3 Meleagris gallopavo | reverse complement strand
AACTTCACTCCTGCACCAAACCTGTCCCAGCCTGACCCTACAGCCATGCGCACTGCAGAGCTCCCTGTGCAGCCCCTCTCCTGTTCTTCTGCATGAAGTCCCCTCAGGAATGGTCCCCCAAATTATTGTAACATCACAAAGCGTATCAATAAGTATTCCCCCCTTTTTTTTTTTTTTAAGTAAATGATAAAAGGGTTCATCCTGTTGGCAATTTATACTAATTGTAGTAACCTGATAATAATTCCTAACAATTAAGCATGGTACTGATTCAGTCATTT
Source organism: Meleagris gallopavo (assembly GCF_000146605.3). Lineage (NCBI taxonomy): Eukaryota > Metazoa > Chordata > Aves > Galliformes > Phasianidae > Meleagris > Meleagris gallopavo. The sequence continues at coordinate 264 of NW_011220893.1, read as the reverse complement.
ACTGAGTAATGTCTTTTCTGTATTTATGGGGACTGTGCTGGAGTATAAATATTACTTTGTTGGTTAATGAAAATTTACTAAGTAGCATCCTAAAAAATGCTTATTCACTGTAAGCTATTCTTAGCAATCACGTGTGAATGAGGAGTAATTGCTTTACTTAGGACAGTAATTAGAAAGTACTAAGTCGTTGTTTTCCCTTCCTGAGTGGCTGGTTTGTTAACCATGCATCTGCTCTCCCAGCATTAATTCTGCACCCAGCTCCAC
>NW_011220892.1:0-535 GCF_000146605.3 Meleagris gallopavo | reverse complement strand
CTTTCTTTTTCCTCTCAAAGAAGTGTAGTCTCAGCAGGAGGATGCCTACCTTTTTTAGTGCTATTTGTTGTTTTTTTTTTTTTGATACCTTGAATTTTTACCTGGCAGGGTACAAAATTATTGCAACTGTTTATAATAACAAACACCTATCCAAAGTGCAGGTTTTTGTTACAGACATGATTATTTGTCCACAAACATGCTTTTATGGCAGCTCTTTAGCAATTCAGCAGCAAGAGATTAGCATGAATATTGCTGTTTTTAAAACAAACAAACAACAAAAAAAAACTGAGTTGAATCCAGCCAACCTCCTCTGGTACTGTGAAGTGCTCCCTATCCCTGTTGTAGTAAAATTAATCTATCTTAAACTTAAGTAAATAATTGAATTAATGTGGAAGTTCATGGGTGATTCTGCCATATGCCTCACAGGATGTTTATTAGTTAATTAGTGATAACTCTACACAACTTGTAGCCTTGCAGCTACTTTCTATCTTTTAAACCTTACAAATAGAACTTATGTCCTGTTTACTAACTTGTG
>NW_011220891.1:0-462 GCF_000146605.3 Meleagris gallopavo | reverse complement strand
CCAGAACAGACCTCTCCTGAACCCCAGTCCTTACCCTGTGAGATACTAAGGTCTCACATGGATTGTCTGAATCTAAATGTTTTGATGGGGAATGCAAGTTTTCATGCATATTGTTTACTTTGCATTGTGTGGTCAGATCACTGTCCCTGGAGAGCTGGTGGGAGGCCCTTGGTGGCCTCCAACCACTGCTCTGCTCAGAGCAGCGCTATCGTGGCACCAGGGCCACCCTCTGGGGAAGGAGCCCTACCTGATACCCAGATGCAATAAAAAGAAAGGATTGAAATGAGCTTAGTTGTTTTAAAGAAAAAAAAAACAAAACAAACAAAAAAAAACCTCATACAAATCAAACAAACATTCATCCTTAAATGATTAACCAAAGAGAATTAACTGAAGTAGCCAAAGAACTTTGTGCCCAGCAACAAAGGTTACAACAAGGAGATATCAATCTCTCAGACATGGCTT
>NW_011220890.1:0-424 GCF_000146605.3 Meleagris gallopavo | reverse complement strand
CTGCCAACAGCCACTACAGACAATTACTGGGTAATACATAAAAATACCAAAAGGGGAATCCATCCCAAAGATAAAGGCTCCAACACCTGACAACGCAGATTGAAACTTTCTTCCTGGACATTGACCACACTACTATCCTGGAGAGCATCTGTGCTTATCTATCCTCTCATTGGAGAGATTATTCCTAACAGCATAGGTAATGTTCCTCTCATGAAGCATTAAGACTTTCCCTCACACGCCATCGTTTACGTAGCTAAACACTGAGCTGAATTTCTAACAAATAAGAGATTACACAGTCAAAAATGCATAGAGTAAAAAGAGGTATTTCTCATTATCTCCTCTACTAAGTTTACTTTAAAACTTCTGTCACCTGCATCTTCTCCTCTTCAGGCTGTTTTCTTCCTCAAATGCATTCAATCGTAGC
>NW_011220889.1:0-502 GCF_000146605.3 Meleagris gallopavo | reverse complement strand
TTTCCATGTTCTCAAGAACATAATAGTTTTAATTTCTTATACAGTGCTCCTAAAAATAAAAGAGTGGATTCATAGCTAGTAGACTAGCTAAAAAAGGAAAAAACCCAAAAAAGACAAAACAAAAAAAACCCAACTTGGTACAATGTCCAGAGTTTGACAGACTACAATCTAATCTATGAAGGTCAAAGTAGCAATACTTTTGCAGTCTCTGGCTTAAAAAAAATCCCTTTCTTGTCCTGCTAATGTTAAAAGCTTCAGTTTGCCCACATTCACCACCAAAAACTGTCACGGTGTTATCTAGATCAATCTATGCCTGTGACAGGGGGGCAGTAGGCCTGTGCGTCCCCTGGCCCCAAAAAATGGAAAGGGAAAAGGGGAAGGGTAGGGAGGTGGGGACTGGGCTCAAAATAAACAACAACAAAAAACCAGCGACAATGATTTAAGGAGGAAGACTTGTTTTACTAACTATGATATCGAAATATAAGATAATACAATATAATAC
>NW_011220888.1:0-453 GCF_000146605.3 Meleagris gallopavo | reverse complement strand
AGAGGAGGGATAGCCAGCAGGGCTAGAGAGGTGATTGTCTCTCTCTACTCTGCCCTCATGAGGCCCCCTCATCTGGAGTACTGTGTCCAGGTCTGGGACATCTCGCAGAAAGACCATTAAGAAACTTCTTCATATATATCTTAACAAAGGAAAGTTCACATTAGCTCTCCTTCAAACTCACTTGAAACAAATGGTAGCATTGTATAAACTTCTTTCCATCACTGTTTTTAGCCTTTTTTTTTTTCCTTTCAGTGAATACAGGCTGGCTTGATTAGAAATGAGATTGCATTGGATCTGACTGCAACTGTTACAAAAAACAGATTTCCTAGACGGTATCTGCCTCAACATCCAAATATTACAAAATAGCATGAAGAAGATTAAAACAAATGGTTGGAAGAGAACGAAAAGAAAAAGAGCTAATACTGAAGAGCAGGTGACACAGCAGGTCATTCA
>NW_011220887.1:0-416 GCF_000146605.3 Meleagris gallopavo | reverse complement strand
TCCTTCACTCACATACATTTCTTTGTCTTCTAACTTGTCACCAGCCCCAGATTTCCTTTTTCTCCCTTTTTTAAACACCTTTTTAAGCCTTCAGCATGTTCCCTGTTAGCACTGACATGAAATTTAGGATAACTCATAGTCCATTCAATCTGAAAGCATAGGTACACATGTTTTATGAGAAGCCATATGAAGTGTGAGTGCTGCAGATTTTTTTTATTTTTATTTATATTATATATAAATTATTTTTAAACTTCAGTTTGCAACTGTATCTCTAGCAAAGCATTGCAGATTTTCGGCCCAACTTGCATTGGTGGTAAATCATCCTGTCTGCTGCTGACTCGCCAGGACTCACCGTGCTGAGCTTTTATGTTCTCCATCAGCACAAACGTAAGGAAGCTTAGAAATAAATTATTTGC
>NW_011220886.1:0-554 GCF_000146605.3 Meleagris gallopavo | reverse complement strand
AAGTTTCTAGCTGAACTTTGAACTATTTAAGTTATACACATCCATTGCCATTCTCTATTTTGTTATGCAGAAATCTTTCTTTCATCTAAACCTTGTACAAATACTTTGAAGGAAGTAACAAGGAAAAAAAAAGAACAGAAGAAAATTATAAATATAAATATATTTAGCATAGAAATGGTTGTTTATATTCTGAGGGCCTTGTTACAGGAAAATAGGAATGAAGATTAAATCTCCTAGGGCTTGGCTTGTCCTGTGTGTGACGGTAGAGAAATTGCCCTATTTTCAAAATTACGAACTGTAGTGAATTTATTACTCACATGGTTTCTGTAAAGTTTTTCAGTGAAATGTTATAAAATTCATTGAGTTGTTCTTCTACGTAATTAAGGTATAATTCTTATGATACAAGCATTCTTATGGTCTCTTGAAATACAGGAACAGGAAAGGTATTGTAGAACTATTAACTTGTTTTGAAATGTGGATGAGTTTTTGACTGTGGGGTGGTTTTTTGGGTTGGTTTTTTTTGGACAAATATTAATTCTACTTTCTAACACCTG
>NW_011220885.1:0-416 GCF_000146605.3 Meleagris gallopavo | reverse complement strand
AAATTTAATAAATTATAAAGAATCTAGCACAAAATTTTGTAAAAGCTTGATAAAATCTCCTGTCATTTAGTCTTTTGAAAGTTGCCTTCATGTGCTTCAGTCTGGCAGAGCATCTGCAAAAGACAAACAAACATAGCTAAAAAGGAGAATATTTATTTTTTAGTAAACAAATTTAAATAAATGTCATGTTATGCCACAGAATGACAGCATGGTTTAAAAGAACAAAGAAAAAACTGGAAAACAAACCTAAAGTAAACATCCTGGGAGGTATGATACGAAGTTTTAAAATAATTATACAAACTTCATATATGATGAGGATCTCTGATGCTGCCATACTTTATGGACTCCTTAGAAGGACTAAGTATTATGTCAAAATGGTAAAAATCTGAAATCATGTTCTGAATTTTAGTGATGTG
>NW_011220884.1:0-398 GCF_000146605.3 Meleagris gallopavo | reverse complement strand
ACAGGGCAAGAAAAGGTGTCTCTGCCCATGGCAGAAGGATTGGAACTAAGTGATTTTTTTGTCCATTTCAACCTAGACCATTCTGTGATTCTATGAATCGACAGTTCCCTGGTGGTGGGAAACAGCAGGAAAGAGAAAAACTGGGGAAAATTGCAGCTTGGATGGTGGAGACAGGCATGAGAAAAGGCTGCCCAGAGAGGTTGTGCAGCCTCCTCCTACGGAGATATTCAGACCCATCTGGACACCTGCCTGTGTGACCTATTGCAGGGTACTTGCTCTAGCAGGGGGCTTGAACTCAATGATCTCTTGAGGTCCCTTCCAACACCTTTGATTCTGTGATGGTGTGAAATGTCACTCAAGGAGTAGTGCTGTGGTGCCAGAGGTCATAGAATCACAGA
>NW_011220883.1:0-599 GCF_000146605.3 Meleagris gallopavo | reverse complement strand
CCTTTCCAACACTGTGATTGCTAGTCACACATGTCTGTCTTTCAACTTACTAATACTACCAAACAAACAAACAAAAAAAACAAAAACAAAACTAAAAAAAAAAAAGATATTTTTTTTTTCTTTTTAAACAGAGGCTTTGGTAAAAGATGGCCAAAGACTATTTAGAATAGTTAAGACTAGATATTGATTCAGTGGGCAATATTTACTGCATGTATTGATATCTTAGAACTCCCACTCATTTGCAGGACATTACTTTCACTTCCTAAACATACAATTATTCTGCCTTATCCTATTCACCCACATGCTCACTAAATCTTTTCCTTAACAGAAGTGCCAATGAGACTGTCCAGCACTGAAGTCATGTTTACATTAGTATTACATTCCCAGAACAGACTTTATACATATTCCTTGTAAGCAGGAGGCAACCATGAGGAAAATTACACACAAAAGCAATCAATTAGAATAAAAAAATCATAGCAGCTGCAGTCACCATTCTGAATTAATCAGTTTCTGTGTGACCATAAAGAGATTTACGGTAGGCCTCCTGCTTCCCTCAACAGAAATAAGAAATTTCTCTCTAGAGGGAATAAGAATAAAAC
>NW_011220882.1:0-424 GCF_000146605.3 Meleagris gallopavo | reverse complement strand
CTTCATAGGACGTGGTGAGCACCTTGAAATGAGCTTATAACCATCAGCATTTTTCTACCTACTTTTTTTCTTTTTTTCCCTTGCTCTTTGCTGGCTGCTGAACAAACCCTGACGTGCTTTTTGAATTTCAAACAGCACTCTTAGGAACTGGATGTTTGCAAATATATCAAGCCAAAAACCAACAAAAACCCGCCCCAAATCCCTGGTTTCTCTGGCCTCAAGCAAATCCAACAGCAGTCTGTTTCATACCTGGTCAAGCCATGGATTCCCAAAGCACCCCTCACAGTGCAGTCTCCTGTCTTTTGATGTGCTTCAAGGCCAAGAAGTTGTCCTGTGGAAAGCACAAAGCAACTTCTTTGAAGAAACAAACAACCCAGACTTACCCTGATGTAATTTTGAGTGCAGAATTTAGCCCATGGACTGC
>NW_011220881.1:0-379 GCF_000146605.3 Meleagris gallopavo | reverse complement strand
CCATATTGGCGGTTAATTAATGACTGTATATCATAAACTTTATGAACTAACAGAGTGGATATAAAAATCATTCAAGACATAAAAACTTTTTTTAGGTGAAATCAGGTATGTCAGGTTACTAGCTCAGCATACTATTACTTTCTAATGCTATATTAAATGATTATAAAATATTTCTATTATTCTATTATTACTTTAAACAATCTTGATAGTTCTGATTTATATCAAGAAAACAAATAATGATCAGTAAACACCAAAAATTGGTTTGGCCTTAAAAAAAAAATAAAATAAAATATCGTAACTCCCCTGTGTGCCTTGTTTCAATATTTCTCTTTTTTCATCAGCCATTCAATTGGAAGCTGAGTTGAAAAAAGTTGATTTT
>NW_011220880.1:0-630 GCF_000146605.3 Meleagris gallopavo | reverse complement strand
AACCCCCTGCCAAAGCAGGTCCCTACACCAGGTCGCACAGGTAGGCGTCCAGGCGAGACTTGAATATCTCCAGAGAAGGAGACTCCACAACCTCCCTGGGCAGCCTGTTCCAGTGCTCCGTCACCCTCAACCGTGAAGAAGTTCTTACGCACATTCGTGCGAAACTTCCTATGCTGCAGCTTATGTCCGTTTCCCCTCGTCCTGTCTCCACGTACCACTGAAAAGAGACTGGCCTCACCACTATGGCCGCCACACCTCAGATATTTATAAACCTGGATCAGGTCCCCTCTCAGTCTTCTTTTCTCAAGGCTAAACAGACCCAGTTTACTTAGCCTTTCTTCATAGGGGAGATGCTCCAGGCCCTTCACCATCTTTGTGGCCCTCCGCTGGACTCTTTCCAAGAGATCCCTGTCTTTTTTGTACTGGGGAGCCCAGAACTGGACACAGTACTCCAGATGAGGCCTTACCAGGGCAGAGTAGAGGGGGAGGATCACCTCCCTCGACCTGCTGGACACGCTCTTTTTAATGCACCCCAGAATGCCATTGGCCTTTTTGGCCACGAGGGCACACTGCTGGCTCATGGCCAATCTGTCGTCCACCAGGACGCCCAGGTCCCTCTCTGCAGAGCTC
>NW_011220879.1:0-341 GCF_000146605.3 Meleagris gallopavo | reverse complement strand
AAAAAAAAGTAAAAATTCAGCCATTTCTTATAGTATTTTTGAACAATATTATATTTATTTTCAATTGAAAATAACTTTCTTCTTTTGGTAGAAAAGCCATCTCTCCAGTAAAATTAGGACAAATAACCAAGTACTAACTGTAAAGGGTAAATTTCCTTTGCTCTGTAAGAGCTGAACAACAAGGGAGTTCTGAGAGCAATCTACAGAAGACACCTTTTGTTTTCATTGGTGTAGCAATGACTACAATACACAGAGGAACCCCCTTCCCTTGCTGTCAATTACAACACATCACTGCTTCTGTCCTGTGCAAGTGGGTCAGGCATTGTGATGTGCAGCACTAG
>NW_011220878.1:0-549 GCF_000146605.3 Meleagris gallopavo | reverse complement strand
TAATTTCCCATATACATACTGCCAGGAATTTTAAACCATAGCCTGTTATAATGTCTATCTTCCTACATTACTAGTGTTTTGTTTGTTTTGTTTTGTTTTTAATTTGTTTGTTGTTTGTTTTATTTTTTTATTTTTATTTTTTTTCCCTAGCATATTCCATTGGACTTTCACTCAAAAAACTGCCATCAAGGAACAGCACTCACATACTGTACAACCGAGATACAAATGATATTTCATAGATTACTAAATTGAAAAGAAGGTCTGTTTTGAAGAAAACTGCCACAATCTCTTAATGATTTAGAAATCAGCAATTCAGACAACCACCAAAAGGAGGAGATGTACCTTTTATAACAACCCTTATACTAGGGACTGTCTTAAAATATGACTTTATGACTTTCGCCACACCGAGGTTGAGCTGAAAAAATGCTGGTGGCTTTGGGATGAGATTTTTAAAAAGAACATATGGAAAAAAAAGATAAACTAATAAAAGCAGCTCAGTGTGATGCTCACTGAGTTACCTCATCCATAAGTCTCTACTTTCATATCTCC
>NW_011220877.1:0-421 GCF_000146605.3 Meleagris gallopavo | reverse complement strand
CTCGGCACTAATTCCATAATTTCTAGTGGTGAACTTCAAAGATGTAACATTTGTTTAATGTTTTCCTGTGTGCACTCTTGCAATTCTCTGCAAGAGCAATTTACCAGTGTCACAAAAAATATAAGCAGGTAGGTGTATGCTGTGCTTTAATCACTCTGTAAAGAGTATTTACTGTAAAGCATTGTGCATAACACTGGGTAAAATGTCAGGCAACTGGTTGCGAAAATGTCCATAAAGAAAAATACCCGTCTAATAATTCTCTATTGATTACCTGTGCATTAGAGAGTGCTGCACACAGTGTATCATGAAACTACAAGATATTAAGTGTGAATAGTCTTAAAAATTTTATTGACTTCCATCTGACAGTTTTATACAGAGATACCAGTAAATCATCTGAGGAGCCCTGCCTTTTTCACGTGAT
>NW_011220876.1:0-420 GCF_000146605.3 Meleagris gallopavo | reverse complement strand
TTGGCCCGGTTCCATGACTAGCGAGGTGGAGGGATTTCGACAAAATACCCATGCCCTTTTAGGGAAAAGACGAAACAGGGGAACCCCAAAATAATTGAAAAAACAGCAGCAATTATTTGAGGAGAAACAAACTAATTTACTAAATATAGTATCGGAATGCAAGATAACACACTATAATACAATATAATTAGAATTGAAGCTAATAAATCAAATATAATGAGTGTGTCCGAAAGGCGGATAGGCCTCACCATAACACTGAGGTGAGATGCACAGTCCGGTTGAGCAGCAGGGAGGAGAGCCTGACGAAGAAGAGCACGTAAGGGGACCTTGCCAGGGGTTATATCTCCTCTCTGATTGCAAAGCCCTCTGGGGTATGTAGTTCTTCTCTTCCGGACAGGTGACTGGACCTGGAGCATTAAC
>NW_011220875.1:0-528 GCF_000146605.3 Meleagris gallopavo | reverse complement strand
TAACATCATGCAATGTACTGGGGTTTGACTGCTGATGCTCAAGTTCCGGGTGCCTGTCCAGCGGAGAAGAGCAGCTACGTTTCCCCAGGGGGCTTTGCGGTCAGCGAGGAGATATAACTCCTGGCAAGGTCACCTGATGCTCTCTTCTCTGCCTGCGCTGCTTCGCTTGCGCTTCTCTGCCTGCGCTGCTTCGCTTGCGCTTCTCTGCCTGCGCTTCTCGCCTGCGCTTCTCTGCCTGCGCTTCTCATCTCAGCGTTGTGGTAAGGCCGATCCACTATCAATTTCACATTCTCTCTCCTTATAAAATTCTGTTGATACCATATTTAGTAAATTACTTTGTTTTACCTCAGATTGTTGCCACTGTTTTCAATTATTTCGGGGTCCCTTATTTTCTTTTTTTCCCGGGGGCGCGGATCCGCGGATCCCTCCGCCCTTCTAGTCACGGAACCGGGCCGAACCAGCCCGTAAACCGTTGACACTCCCTTTTCTGAAAATCCTGTTTCCTCGTATCCTACAGACCCAATAACA
>NW_011220874.1:0-472 GCF_000146605.3 Meleagris gallopavo | reverse complement strand
ATTACGGAGCAAACATATGGAACAGAAAGATAAAATGGAAGAGACTTGGGCGCAGTAAGTGTTCGCCAGCACTTCCTTCTTCCTTAGCCCCTTCTCTGTCAGCAAAATGGGCTCTTTGGAAAATTTGGCTGGTGAGCACGGCGTTGAAATAAGAACAGTGATTCCTTGAGCATCTCACCTCCTTCTCTGCTGGGAACAGGAAAGCTTAGCTGCGAAATCTCGGCTTTTTAGAATAGCTGGAACTTTTGCGCACACTACTGAAATAAACACTTTTTCTGCAGAAATAAAAATATTACCATGTTAATAGTTCTTTTTTTTTCCTTTTGTTGTTACTATTATTTATAGAGAGTGAGGCAGTTTTATTCTTTATATACAGTGTTTGACAGTTTCATTGTTTCTGTGCGCATCCCAGGTAGTGAGCACGGAGTTTGGAAAGCAAGGGTCACGTAGTGCCCTGTGTTAAGCCTGGCAG
>NW_011220873.1:0-432 GCF_000146605.3 Meleagris gallopavo | reverse complement strand
AAAGTATTTTGATTCAATAGGTTTGCTTGCTAAGTAGATCTTTGCTAAAATAAAGTAGTATCTTGCAGACTACTGTTGGCTGTTAGCCAGTCTGATGACAATGTACAAGGATTGCAACAAAATACCAATGTCATACAGTGATTGTGACATTACTTAAAATTTGTGCTACAAGAGTTCAAACAAGTCCATTTACAGATGTGGCCTACCTCTTTGGACATAATTTCTGAGATGTTGTATGTTCCGTCATCTCTTCCTCTCTTCTTTTTTGTAGCTATAACATAAGTATTTGAGTTTATACAACACAATAAATGTTGAAGGACTAAAACACTGGTACTGACAAAAGACAAAGTCTAATATGTTACCTGATTTCTCCTCCTTTCCATCAGCTGGACTTTGACTCTAGAAATAACACAGGAAGAGTTTCATGATCTC
>NW_011220872.1:0-502 GCF_000146605.3 Meleagris gallopavo | reverse complement strand
CCTCTGGCTCCTCCTTGGCCCTTATAGCTGCTTGAAGCTCAGAATGCTTGTCTGTTTGCAGGCTGAGGCTAGGTAAATTTTTTGTGTAACAGGCTTGGTATATCTTTGTAAGCTGGCGGAATAACTGAATCATCAATTCCCCTTGCATTCAGTTACCTGAATGGATGATTTTCTTATGTCTAATGTTTTAGTAGGTGGGCGTCTGCCAGATTTTGATAATTTTCATACATGCCTCTCATCTTCTTTGTTTGTTTGTTTTTTAATTCAGTTTTGTACCAGGAGTAGAAGACGTGCTTTGGAAACACTCACATTGTGCTCATGAAATTCTCTGAGCAGGGAAATAAAAGTTTTATAGATGAGAAGTCTTGCTGTTGGCTGAATCCTGACTAAAGTAGGAGTATCTGCATTGCCCTGCTGGTCTGTGGCAATGGCAGTGTTTACAACAAGCATGGCTACTCCTCTCTTCTTTGAGAGTTAATAGAACAATAGCTGCTCTTGGAAC
>NW_011220871.1:0-389 GCF_000146605.3 Meleagris gallopavo | reverse complement strand
AGAGATATAAGCTATCCACTGTTGTCTCCAACTGACACTAATGAGTCCATAGGGAGCATGTACAACTCCACAAAGAGCTACTTTGTTTTTTTGTTGGAAATTTCGGTTTATATCTTTCAGCAAGCTCCAAAGCTATCTACAAGCAATTTTTCTGGAAGTGTTTCTTTGAAAAGACAACTTTCTGTCATACACATATCATACCGTACACATAGATCACATCCTTTGGCTGTATTTTTGTTTGTTTGTTTTGTTTTTGTTTGCTTGTTTTTTTTTTTAATTAAAAAAATGCTACTAAAAAGGTTATAGTTGGAATATAGGCTGCTGAACACTTGAAGGTCTAGCCCAACTGTTTTGCTGTAGGTCAGATATGAAGACTGTCACATTCTGTA
>NW_011220870.1:0-361 GCF_000146605.3 Meleagris gallopavo | reverse complement strand
ATCTATCATGCCATGGATAAGAAGCAAAAACTGACTGTGGTCCGGGAGTTAATGTTAAGATACCACCATGGATTGGAGTTTGGTGAGGACAAACTTTGAAACCAGTGTTGTAGCTTTTTTGAGCTTCAGAGTTTTTTTCCAGGGGAATGTGACAGTACAAACTCATGGCCTGTATCACTACTGATGTGTAACATCCATTGTGCAGCTAGATAACACTGTGTTTCTTCTTTGTTATTACATCCTTGGGCACCTGAATTCTGTTCCTTATTTTTTCTTTCAATTTGTATCTTTGAAGTAAATGAGACATTCCTGAGTAGCTCAGCTGGTACATTTTATGCTTGCCTGTGCCTATGATCAAGGC
>NW_011220869.1:0-347 GCF_000146605.3 Meleagris gallopavo | reverse complement strand
GTTGTGGCTTTGTTATTTTCGTTGTCAGTATTCCACATCATAGTAAAACAGGTGGGAAGTTAAAGATTTAACAGTAAGGTTCATTGGACTGCCTTTTTTTGGGCATTTTGAGTTCCCGGAGGAACCCAAAGAGAGGGAGAGCGGCAGGACATCAGCCGCTCTCCCTCTCGCTGACTCGCTCTCTCAATTTTCTGCGGAGAAAAGCAGTCCCCTGCAGTCTACTAGTATAAGACCTCGTATTTGGACACTCTTTTCTCTCATTTTGTTTGATTTTGTTGAATTTAGTAAGTTACTGTTCATCCTCAGAGCGTTGCTGTTGTTTTTTAAGACTCATCTGCTACATCCTT
>NW_011220868.1:0-599 GCF_000146605.3 Meleagris gallopavo | reverse complement strand
TCAAAAAGGGCAAGAAGGAAGATCCGGGTAATTATAGGCCTGTCAGCCTCACCTCCGTCCCTGGAAAGGTGATGGAACAGCTTGTGCTGGATACCATCTCCAGACAGCTGGGAGAAAAGGAGGTTATCAGGAGTAGTCAGCATGGGTTCACCAAGGGGAGGTCGTGCTTGACCAACCTGATGGCCTTCTATGATGCTGTCACATGCTGGGTGGATGGGGGAAGAGCGGTAGATGTAGTCTACCTTGATTTTAGAAAGGCATTTGATACTGTCTCCCACGACATCCTTATAACAAAGCTGAGGAAGTGTGGGATAGACGAGTGGACAGTGAGGTGGGTTGAGAACTGGCTGAGTGGCAGAGCGCAGAGGGTCGTCGTTGGTGGTGCAGAGTCTGGCTGGAGACCTGTAACCAGTGGTGTCCCCCAGGGGTCTGTGCTGGGTCCTTGTTCAACATCTTCATCAATGACCTTGATGAGGGGACAGTGGCCACCCTCAGCAAGTTTGTTGATGATACGAAGTTGGGAGGATTGGCTGACACACCTGAAGGCTGTGCTGCCATTCAGCGAGACCTGGACAGGCTGGAGAGCTGGGCAGTAAGAA
>NW_011220867.1:0-417 GCF_000146605.3 Meleagris gallopavo | reverse complement strand
TTTCCAGACTCATGTGCAGGAACATTTTTTAGTTCTGAGAAGAAAATAACAATGGTTCAAAAAAAAAAAAAAAGGGGAAAAGAAAAAAGCAGTGGTGTTATAAGTTATCGTCTTGGAGGACTCAGTTGAGATCTCTGCCAGTGCAAATGGGCATTAAGAAAATATTTTCCCCGAAGGATTTTAGATTTAGAGCCATGACAACCAAACTGTACTTTAGGCTGTGTATGTGGGGGGGAAAACAGAGCAACTTCAGAGGGGCTGGGATGTGCCAGTGACAGAGTGATGAGCAGTACTGTCACGTATGATGCCTTATTACACTTTGAGCCTTATTTAAAGGGAAACACTTGGTGCAAACTAGACGCTTCCATGTGTTGCCCTGTGCATGAGTGCATTCCAAGCCCTGCCACGCACCTGCAG
>NW_011220866.1:0-637 GCF_000146605.3 Meleagris gallopavo | reverse complement strand
AAATAATGAACTTAAGGAGAAAGGATTCCTGTCTCCTTGAAATTTTAATGTCTCTAATGTCTGGGTATAAATTTTCATAGAACTACACGGGACACTGGTTCATTAGTTTTTCTTGCTGCTCTGTGGTTAGTTCAGTTGTTACTGCTGCTTATAATTACGTACCTGTGCTAACCTGAGTGAGGTGAAACTTCAGTCTTTCAATAGACCGTATGCCATCTAGCTCCTTCATTTGCTTTTATATCCTTATCATAGTTATAGGTGGACTTTGTTTCCAAAGAGAAAATATGGTTGGATATGGGATTGGTAACTCAGATTATGCTTAGTAAGTATGAAGTTTCTTCCACCTGCCTTTTCTGGACCTATTTTATAATTCACTGTTATTTTTTATATTTTGCATGGGGTGTATTGTTTGGTTTGATTTTTGTGTCTGAAGAAAGATTAAAAGAACTCATGTCTTTTCCTTTTTTTCCTGACTTATTCTAGTAGAGAATAAAACTGGAGTTTACATTAGGCATCTAACACATAGGCATTATTCTTGTGCTGGAAACCTTGACAGCTATGTTTAGTAGCAAAGCATGGTGCTGTATTGGATGTGCTTAAATTAATCTAGACCTCTGGGTAGTGCAGTGTTGGTTTT
>NW_011220865.1:0-563 GCF_000146605.3 Meleagris gallopavo | reverse complement strand
ATGAGACTGTTTAATGAGACTATTTTATGGCTGTTATCTATGGCTGGACATGTATTCCTATGCTCATAATTTTCAAAGCTGCCTATATCCAATCCCTATTAAGTTCTTTTACATATGTATTACAAGCTCTAAATAACTTCTGCAACAGTAATTCTATATTTTCCATTGGCAGAATATGTAATTGCAAAACTGTACTCTCTAGAGTTTATTCCTACTTCTTAATCTTGAGTTTGTCTAAGGAAGACTAAGCCCATAACTCCTAGTTATATGTTTATTAATTAAGGAGAATAATTGGTTAATTTCCTCTTTATGGTCTTTTTTATACCTTAGTAGATAATTTTTATGTTTCTCCAGTGAACACGGCTAGATCTGTTACCTTGCTTGATGGTTTCTGTATGTTGACATCTGTTTTTTAAACCTAGTCCTTTTTCTTTTTTCTCTATTTTTACCCTTTTGTTTATACAGACTGAAGCCAATTATCAAGTTAATTCAACTTCCACAGTTCAAGATAAAGACATAGTTCGCAATACTCAGTTGAATAACTAATAGCTTGTTTCTAATAC
>NW_011220864.1:0-559 GCF_000146605.3 Meleagris gallopavo | reverse complement strand
TTTTTCCTGCTTTGCTTCAGTTTGGTCCTTTATATATTAGGTAGGTAGACAAAAACTATTTTGTTTTGGTTGTTTGTAGCTTCAATAGATTTACTTTGTGATATCCCCGTGTTCTCCTTCTAACAAAATGGTTTTAGTTTGAATGATCATGTGAAAGGGAAACCTTTTCCTAAGTTCTTTACTTTAAAGCTGCAAGCATTGCTCTTGTGTTGTACATTTAGTAGGACTGAACTTAAACCACTTTGTTTTTTCACTTTCTACAGGCTAACTTGTCAAAGTTCTCTGACACCTTACAGGAAATGATCAATTATCACAATGTAAGTGATTTTTGGCTGGAACATAACCCTGATGGCTCAACTCCAGTTTCACTGGTGTTCTTTTTCTGTTTCTTCTTCTTCCTTTGGCCCCTACTGCTTCTCTTCTATTTCCAGAAACATGGTGGAAAGCAACTGAAGTATCTCCACGTGCTGAAGATATGTAGGATTTCTTTATGGCACTAGGAACTTAAAATGCAATTTAAATAGTTTAGCTGAAATTCACCTTGTTAGCATCAACCTAA
>NW_011220863.1:0-662 GCF_000146605.3 Meleagris gallopavo | reverse complement strand
GGGATTGAAAATTATCTGAGGCAGACAAGCAGCTGGGATTATCTGAGACAAGTATAAAATATTGCCTAAAGAACTGACACTACAATGAACATATTGAAAACAGACCAAAGCATTTATTTCCCAGTAACAACCACTTTGGAGACTCAGATTGCTGGGACTTTTGTTTCTGCAGGTCATTCTGCAGAGTTTTGTTTCTTAGGAGGTTTTCCTTTATTTTTATTTTTAATTTTCATTTTTATGTTTATGAAGCCAAATAGAGTCTAGCTCCACCTCACTTTGTATTGCTGCTTGACAAGAGAAGTGATAAGTAATGTAATAAGCACTAAGTCAACACAGAAGCAGAAATATGCAAGCTGTGTATGCACACACTTTCTCCCTGGTTCCTATCTCTGACAGAAGTGCCCTTTTAGTACAGAACACTGTTATCTTTTACTGCTGTGCACTGGGCTTACACAGGTAATAGTATAATCACAATGATTACTTCTGAGCAGATTTTCTTAAAATGCAGACAACATATAGATATATTACGACGCAGTTACCACATAGATACATTTTATTTTTCACGTGAAACAGGAAAACGTGGTCATGTAATTGATAAAATCTTGTATGTAATCATATGCTGTGTGAATAGAGTTAATGCCTCCTTATTTCTTGTATTAACT
>NW_011220862.1:0-461 GCF_000146605.3 Meleagris gallopavo | reverse complement strand
AAAATGTTAGCTATTAAGCCATTTACCTCTCTGCTCTGGTTTTGGTGTTATTATTTGCTTTCTCACGCAGATTGCAGGAACTTTGTGGCTACTAGTTTAGACAATGTGGATCTGCGTAGCAAACTAAGATTCTTTTAATCAAAAGCTTTTTGCTAATATTTAGCTCAGACTCCTTATAGTAAATCTGCATCCTACTGAAAGAAAAATAAGAGCACAAATAGTAAGGTGAGCAGTCAGAATTCTTCATGGATCTGCTGAGGTACGGTCTTCTGGAGCATCAGTGTTTGAATATGTTAAACACATTCTGAGGAGAATGCTTATTTTTGCAGCTTATTTATTTGCTGCTGCTGGGACCTGCTTTGCTACTGCATTGCTACTTTAATAAGAGCAAGCAGATCAGCTATACTAGCTCAGCCCAGTGGTACCAGCATGAGCTCAGCCCAAAGTCCTATGCTTATGAA
>NW_011220861.1:0-510 GCF_000146605.3 Meleagris gallopavo | reverse complement strand
ATACATCTACATGTCCTTTAAACTCAACCAGGTTTCTTGCTATTGCACTGCCTGACATTAACTTTCCATCATGATTTTATTTTACTTTTTTTTTTTTTTTTCCCCCAGTAGTTACTTCAGAAAGTACCATTTTACAGTCAGGTGATCTGTACTTCAAGTGATTTCTAATGGAATCTTGCAATTAGACCTTTTATCAGGATAGATTCCTGCAACATATTTCACAAAACATTCTTTACAAATGTTGCCAAATTAAAAGGAAATTACCAGTCTGTTGTTAAAAATAAATAGAATTTAGGGACAGCGTTAAAAGGGAAAAGGAAATAAATGAAAACAAGGCATGAGTTTTGATTTGTGTCACTTTCAGTAATTCCAATTTTAGTGAACACTTATCTCCCTGACAAAGTATGTCCTAAAATTAGAGAAGTTGCATATTTAAGAAAGTAGTTACTAGCCTGCTTCAATAATACAAATAACCTCATCATTTCGCATCACCAGAAAAAACTGATGTCT
>NW_011220860.1:0-528 GCF_000146605.3 Meleagris gallopavo | reverse complement strand
CGATACAAAGCTGGGAGGAGTGGCTGACACACCTGAAGGCTGTGCTTGCCATTCTGCAGGACCTGGACAGGCTGGAGAGATGGGCAGTAAGAATCCAGATGAGGTTTAACAAAAGCAAGCTTTGCACCTGGGAAAGAATAACCGCATGTATCAGTACAGATTGCAGGATGACCTGCTGGAGAGGAGCTCTGTGGAGAGGGACCTGGGTGTCCTGGTAGACAACAGGCTGGCGATGACCAGTGTGCCCTGGTGGCCAAGAAGGCCAATGGGATCCTGGGGTACATTAAAATGAGCATGGCCAGCAGGTCAAAGGAAGTGATTCTTCCCCTCTGCTCTGTCCCCGTCAGGCCTCATCTGGAATTCCGTGTCCAGTTCTGGACTGCCTGGTACAAAAAGACAGGTGTCTCCTAGAGGGTGTCCAGGGTGGGCCACAAAGATGATAAAGGGCCTGGAGCACCCCTCTTGTGAGGAATAGCTGAGTGACTGAACTCTGTTCACCCTTCAGAAAAGAATCCTAAGCGGGGATCT
>NW_011220859.1:0-402 GCF_000146605.3 Meleagris gallopavo | reverse complement strand
CCACTGCTCATAACCAGTACACAGAATAAAATATTAATGTCTGAAATAATCATAGATGTCCATTTATTACATCAAATGAAATTCTACTATATAACATAGCTATTATCCTGACTAATGCATTTATTAGTCTTATTTTTAACACCACAGTGAACAATGAGAACTACATGTAAGTTTGACGGCAGGAAATGTGAACCAACAAGCAACTTTAAAAAATTGGGAATGGAGACACTTAAAAGAGAAGCCTCTTAAAAGCTTTTAAAAGTTTTTAATTATTTATTTCATTATTTATTTTATATCAGTGAGATATCAGCATATGCTTTAAGTGCTTTGTTGAAACAGGACAGGAGTATCTAAGGCCCATATGGATTTATTATCATTATTATTATTATTATTACTATTATT
>NW_011220858.1:0-380 GCF_000146605.3 Meleagris gallopavo | reverse complement strand
CTCCACCTCACAGCATTCTGCCATTTCTCCAAGTCACTACAAATCCTCCTTCCCTCAACCCCACAAACTAACCAGTTATTCCTATCCTGATGTGCTCTCCCTCCAGCGTAAAGGGCTGTTTTCACATTCATGTCCCCTGGTGAAGATCTTCAGTGACCAGGTCACTGCTGTCCCTTTTGCCTGATGACACCCTCCAACAGCACTCAGATTTCTACCACCCACAGCCAGGTGTTAAGAACCTGCCCACACCTCCACAGATATGGGCCTCAGGTCTTGCACAGGCCTCAGAGCTGCCTGATTATTATTATTATTTTTTTTTGCAGATAAGCAAAGGAGTACAGCAGCAGCTCATGGCTGTGACAAGTCAGACATGTGGCAGT
>NW_011220857.1:0-446 GCF_000146605.3 Meleagris gallopavo | reverse complement strand
TGTGAGGGAGTACTGTCATAATGATACGGTTTGGTGTATCCTGCATTCACTTGTACTGTACAGTGGAATAGGCTGAGAAAGGAGATGAGTTGCTGATTTCCATAAGAATATAAAATAGTAGATGCAGAGCAATTTTTCAATAAGAAAGCAACATAGCTTGTTATCTTCTTGAGCTGTGTTGAGTACTTGTTGGATGTAGTTTGCTTATACATTTCTCTTCTAAGCTGCAATTTGTATTTTTTTTTAGGTATGACTTTTCTCTTTAGCTGTGTTTTAAAGGCTATGGAATATTGTTCATTTTTCAAGTAAAATCTGTATTTTCATTACAGTTGTCAGTAGTTAAGCACAGAAATGTGATTTTGTAATGTCTTGAGCATGTGAACAAAAATAAAATTTTAAAAAGGGTGCATTGAATGTAGCACTGAACCCCAGAAAATAACCATCTG
>NW_011220856.1:0-489 GCF_000146605.3 Meleagris gallopavo | reverse complement strand
AGTTCAAAGCTAGTTTTTCCTAGCTGCTTCTCAAGCCGACCAATAGCTTCCTGCGGATCCTCTAGGGATGCAATGTAGCTATGTGCTGCCTCAGCTTGCTTTTTAATATCCATGACATCATTCTGCAGAGAATCAAGAATGCTCTCAAGATCAACACAGGTGTCAGGCACCGCGCTATGTTCTCCACCCTGAAACATAATTTATTGTCAGTTACAGGTGGTGAATAGCTAACTAT
Organism: Meleagris gallopavo; assembly: GCF_000146605.3. Classification (NCBI taxonomy): domain Eukaryota; kingdom Metazoa; phylum Chordata; class Aves; order Galliformes; family Phasianidae; genus Meleagris; species Meleagris gallopavo. The sequence goes on along the minus strand of NW_011220856.1, from coordinate 254 downwards.
GCAACAGTTGTTATTTCTACAGATAGTTTGGATAGCCACTGTGAAGTCAACCATATAAAAGCTTTTAATTCCAGCTTCAGGAATATAGGAAATATTTAAGAACAAGCAAAATGAAAAATACCAGGGGTTCAGCTTGTTCGCTGCAAGGCAGATTGCTTAATCTCTCTTCCTCTGGGTTGTTAGCATAACCACTTACAAGTTCCTTGAAATTTCAAGGCGCTTTCAGAATTTCTTCAAGCCGTTCCCGTTCATGG
>NW_011220855.1:0-491 GCF_000146605.3 Meleagris gallopavo | reverse complement strand
CGCTCAGCCACTCCACAAACACAAACACAAACAAGGAAAGGAAGGGGAACACACACGCACTGGCGCGACTTTCCAGAAGGGAAGGACAACGCAGTGCAGCCAAACCCTGGGAATAAACCCGCAACCACGAGCAACAGACAAGAGCCTGTGACCTGTCCCTAGCCTGCACGGAGGCCACACACCTCAACGTGCCAAGGGGCTTCTCGGGTAAAGCCAAAGGCCGTGACGCACACCCCGAGTACGGGGCCGTCGCATTGACAGGCCACCACCAGGCAACGATGCCGAGGGGCCGGAGGAGGAAGAGGGGCAGGGAAACGGCACTACCCTGCTTACAGGGCGGCCTCGGGGTCCGGCGAGCTCCATTTCCCACTCGGGTGCGGAGAGGTGGCTCTCGCCCTCCGTTACAGGGGCCACGCTCCCCAGGCAGCCAAAGGAGCAGCAAGGCAAAAGGCCAACTACAGCAAAGACCCGAGCCCTGCTTACAGGGAGGT
>NW_011220854.1:0-359 GCF_000146605.3 Meleagris gallopavo | reverse complement strand
AGCAAGAAAATAGAACAGAAATCTAGAAAGAGCAGGATACAAAAGGGAAATGTTGTATCTGTCTGGTTTTAGGTCATAGCAGAATTAATTAGGTACTGTTAGGTACTCAGATCTTCTTGTTTCTGATGTAATTTATTTTTGTCATCTTAAGTATAATATCGGTCAGATTTGTAAAAGTTGTGATTAACTATGCAAATTCAAAAACTGCTTCAGAGAAGCTCAAAGAAGACCTACCCCTGAACAGTGTTTTCTGATTTTTGTTCTGAGCGTAGTCCATTGGTATTCTGATCTCTTGTCTTTTTTTTGTTTCTGGTATAGCCCTAGCAGAATCTGTCTGCAATTTCTAGTACGTTGTACAT
>NW_011220853.1:0-320 GCF_000146605.3 Meleagris gallopavo | reverse complement strand
TGTTTTAATAAGAAATATAAAAAATTAAAATAAGTTTTTTTATATATTGCTTATATACATTAACTATATTACATATGAACTCTGCTCCAAAAATAATGTCTTCTACTCATTATGTGGGCTGACAACATCGGAGGCAGATGTTGATGGTATGGCAGTAAAGGTTGAACATTCCTGTCAGTATTCCACAACATTCTGTTGCTGTGTGATGGATGTCAGCAAAGGGACAGTCTGACAGAATGGCTCCTGACATGGAAATGTGTATAAAGGAAAGGTGTGTCATTGAATTCCTCCATGCAGAAACAGTGGCACCTACTGACATT
>NW_011220852.1:0-416 GCF_000146605.3 Meleagris gallopavo | reverse complement strand
AAATCAGACTTTTGTTCAGGTGTCATGTAGACTCCTTTCTTGAGCCTTGGAATGCTGTCAACTTCAGAGGTTGACGAGCAGTGATAATAGAAACTCCCTACTTCATCACTCTCCTTTCCATGTCTCTTAGTTTTTCCTGTTGCCTTTCTTGATGCTTATGGTTCTGAGGAGGGTCCCTCGCCTGGATCTTCTTCTACCTTCTCCTCTGCTTCTTTTTTTTCCATTCTAGACGTGAGGACACTTGTTTCCATGTTCTCAAGAACATAATAGTTTTTAATTTCTTATACAGTGCTCCTAAAATAAAGAGTGGATTCATAGCTAGTAGCTGCTAAAAAGGAAAAACCCAAAAAGCAAAACAAAAAAACCCACTTGGTACAATGTCCAGAGTTTGACAGACTACAATCTAATCTATGAAG
>NW_011220851.1:0-374 GCF_000146605.3 Meleagris gallopavo | reverse complement strand
ATACCACCACAAACTCTTAGTTCTGCAGTCTGAGCCCACATCTTGTCTTCAGTATATAAAATAAAAATATGCTAGAATATTACATGCAAATTTCACAACCAGAAGACTATCAATAAGCAGACTGTAGCATTCAAATAACTGAATGTGCAGAGGGTAATTGCAGGACACAGCTGCTACTATGTTGAGAAGTAAATTTATTCTTTTTTTTTTCCTTTTTTAAAACATCTATTCTGTTTACAGAACTCTTCACTTTGGAGATTTTGAATTCACTTCCAAATATATGAAATGATTATACCTGTCATTTTCTATTTGATTTACTTCCTGAATTTAGAATACTTTTTTTTATCCACTCGAATCCTCAAAATAAGAGTAAC
>NW_011220850.1:0-496 GCF_000146605.3 Meleagris gallopavo | reverse complement strand
TGCTTATTTCGGCTGTCGTTACAGAGCATTCAGTTCTAAACAACTACAAGACAAATGAAGTAAACAGCAAAAAATGAATTAGTTTTTTTTCCCCAAAATCATTTATTAGAACATCTCACCTGGTTGGATGTTTTTCTCTAATGATGGTGACATGGTCATCTCGGTCTGGTCGTGTATGTTCATGCCAAAAACCTATCACATGACCCAGTTCATGGACAACTATGCCAAATTTATCACAGTTCTTGCCAATAGATATAGCTTGAGGACCATTTCCCCTTCGACCCACATAAGAACAGCACCTGCAATTAAAACACAAATACAGATGAATGAATTTAGAAAATTCAGTTAAAATCTGAAGAAAATGCTTTTTAAAAAAAAAACAAGCAGACTACACACTGTGAAGTTTCTGAAGTCTCTCAAAATCTAGAGCTAATGCTGGAATGACAACTTATTATTCAGAATACCTTATGAAGAATTTATGCATTATTTTATTTTT
>NW_011220849.1:0-439 GCF_000146605.3 Meleagris gallopavo | reverse complement strand
GCTTTTTATAGCCCTTCTCTTTAAAAAGTCATCCTAGAAACTTTATTGAATTTTTCAGTTCCTTTTTTTTTTTGTAGTTAGAGCAAAAAGTTTGTACTTTTAAACTCTCATTTTAAACTCTCCAACCCTGCATAAACACATACAATAAAAACTCTTATAAAGGTTGCATATAAAGATTGAGGATAGAAAATTGACAAAGCTTTGTGGTTTTATTTTAAAATGGGTACATTTATTTTTCCAGGACCACGTGTAGGTCAGAAGGACATCTACCAAACCTTTGTCACCTTGAACATGCTTGTCAGCATTGAAGGTGCTGCATCAAGGGGAAGGTGCTCCTACCAGTTCTTCTGGATTCCCATGAACTCTGCCATGTTCACCTTTTGCCAGAGGCAGCTTGGGAAGTCTAGATTTGAGTCCAAAGCTTGGGAGCGTTCTGAAA
>NW_011220848.1:0-375 GCF_000146605.3 Meleagris gallopavo | reverse complement strand
GTATTTCTGAATTTGGAACATTGTTCTATTGATCAAACAGGGAATTCATTTACAGTTTATATGCCATGATTAAATAAGAATGCATATCCTGGCTCCATCTGAAGCTCTGCTTAATCTTTGCCAATAATAGAAGTCTAGGAAAAGCTTATGAGAAATAGGGTGTGATTAGCATGATCTTTGCATCATCCTAGTTTCCAGGATCAACGGTTTACGGGCTGGTTCGGCCCGGTTCCGTGACTAGAAGGGCGGAGGGATCCGCGGATCCGCGCCCCCGGAAAAAAAAGAAAATAAGGGACCCCGAAATAATTGAAAACAGTGGCAACAATCTGAGGTAAAACAAAGTAATTTACTAAATATGGTATCAACAGAATTTTA
>NW_011220847.1:0-436 GCF_000146605.3 Meleagris gallopavo | reverse complement strand
TGGCTCTTTTTGGGAGTACTTTTGAAGTTTTTTGATCGTCTCGCAGCTGTTTCCGTCATTGCAGTAAATATGATGAGGTTGCCGGTCGCTCTTGGCAAAGGCCGCCCAGCCCGTGTGAGATGGTTGAACATTTGTTTCTGGGACACCCGCATGGGGCCCTGTCAGGGGGTGTCCGTGGGGCGGCCTTTCTGGTCTTAGTGACTGGGAGTACGTTGGCTCCATCCACCACCCTGACATTGCGCCTTGTTCTCAGGCACTCTGACTCCCCCAGATCAGCTACCAGCTGGGCAACCTGTTGGACAGTGGCCTCCGCGGCCTCTAGGAGGGTTAATATGGACACTAAGGTTCATAAAGACGGGAGGGAGCCTGTTGTACAATCAAGTGTTCCTCATCCCTGCCAAAGATTTTGTCAACTCTGGGCTTCAAACGCTTCTTC
>NW_011220846.1:0-488 GCF_000146605.3 Meleagris gallopavo | reverse complement strand
GCAAAAAGTATGCACAACTAGTTATTGTCAAGATGACCAGATTGAATAGAAAGATGAGCAAAACTCTACTACTAATTATGGGCTTTTTAAAAACAAACAAACAAAAAAATACAAATTGAATATAAATACTTAAGAAAGAAGAAATACAAAATATGAATAAAATTTTGTCTTCAGATTTCAACTTGCTACAACATGAAAAGACAGTTGGATAAGGGTAGAGTTAAATCGTGCTCAATAGAACAGCAAAAATAGCTAATGGTAACGTATAATATATCCCATATATTTCTTTCATGCTAATGATCTGTCATTATTGAACTGAACTCCAAACTTACTAGATTCTGAATTTCCCAGTGGTTCATAATGATTTAACGTAAACTGCTGTCTGGATACTCCATTGTCATGGTTTCATGATTTTCGTTATCAGTATTCCACATCATAACATCGTGTTATGCACTGGGGTTTGACAGCTGATGCTCAAGTTCCGGGTG
>NW_011220845.1:0-454 GCF_000146605.3 Meleagris gallopavo | reverse complement strand
ACAATTTGCTTTGAAAGTGGATTGACTATGTATGAAATGCAGATGGAATAGGTATCCACCAGATTCTCTCTTACCTGTCAGATACGGAAATGTATATTTTTATCTCTTCTCTTTTTTTTTTTTTGGTAATAAATAATATCTCTATTACACATTTAATGAGAGCAGTGCACTGTAGCTTATATCTGAGTCTAAACTTTTTTCTTGATCTGTGTTTCCCACAGGCTATGTATGCCCAGTACAGAGAGCCAATGATAAGCAGTAAAGATCCCAAGAAAACTCAAAATTTTTACATGCTTTAATTATCATTTCAGTCAGTATTTTAGCCTGAGCTCATTTGGCCTGTCCCTTAATTTTACCATGAAGCTGTATGCTATATTACATGTAATTATAATAAATTTATAATACAAGGTAATGATAAACATCACTCTCTCCTAACAAAACTATGGCTTTAAAA
>NW_011220844.1:0-445 GCF_000146605.3 Meleagris gallopavo | reverse complement strand
ATTTTCATCACGGAAATATAATCAGATAAACAGGTATAAAGGGGCATCCATCTGCTTATATAAAAGATGAGTAAAGTTCCTCACATTTTATTGAGGAGATCAGAGAGAAATAGACTGAATAGCAATTGTATTTTCAAAAACATTAAAACTATTTGAATGAGATGGTGAAAATGTAAATAGGATTAAAGTTACTTTACTGAAATTTCTGAGAAGACTGTGATTGTTCTTCACCAAGAAAAAACTTTTAAAGGCTTTTAAGGGTAATAAGCCATCATGGTGTCTGAGAGCTAGATATACATGTTCCATAGTTTGCCCATGTCTGAAATGGTATAGCTCCAATTTCAACCAGGAAAAATTTCTTCTCAGAAAGAGTGGTGGGGCATTGGCACAAGCTACTCAGGGTGATGGTAGAGTCACCATCCCTGGAGGTGTTCAGGAAGTGTGT
>NW_011220843.1:0-301 GCF_000146605.3 Meleagris gallopavo | reverse complement strand
CAGCGGTGGGGTCACGGAGCGCTGGCAGGGTCCCCGGCCGCGTGGTGGGGGGTGGGGGTCAGACGCCCCCCCAGGCCCGGGGGGACGCGGCCCTGCTGCCACTGCAGCCCCGGTTCCGGTTACCCTGTGCCTGCACGATGGCTCTGGGGCTCCCAGAGCTCTGGGGAAGCTCATTGAGAGACCCTGTACCGTCAGCACAGAAATGCTTTCACCCTTCCAGAAAGGCAGGTTGCTTTCGTGGCTGCTTTCACTTTATTTTTTTTCTGAAGCGTGATAACCAAAACTGACCTCATTCTTTTAT
>NW_011220842.1:0-479 GCF_000146605.3 Meleagris gallopavo | reverse complement strand
AGCTCAAGTTATGGCAAATAAGATTATAGCATTTTGATACACTGGCTGAACACAGTCTGTGAACAGCAAAAAATATGACGCCATGCTTTCCATTTTGACAAAGGAATTTGAGAATAAGTTTCAAGATTACCTGAAAAAAGTCGTCCATTTTTTAATATGTGATACTCCATTTTCAGTCAACATAAATACATAACTTGTGAATTTTCAAATGGGGTTTGTAGACTTGCAATTAAAAATTTGATCATGTCTCTTTACTAGTCTTTTGTAAGACCTCTCTTACTGGAGAGGAATATCTCTCACTTACCAATCATGCCTGTTGGTGGTATGTACATTTGTGTCATTGCTTTTTTAGCAGTATATACATTTGTGAACAACTGTTCTCAAGGACAAAGTATACTGAAAGTTTCATCAGAAAATCTCTATTGAACACCTTGAGACCTCACTAAGAATGAAATCCACTGCCATCAAACCAGACTGAT
>NW_011220841.1:0-362 GCF_000146605.3 Meleagris gallopavo | reverse complement strand
CCTAAGTAGAAGTATTAGCCTGTCTACTTTCTGTGAGATTTGTGTGGAGATTCCCTTAATTGATGAGTTATAGAAAGTATAGTTAGTGCTTCCCATTAATTTCTATGCAAACCAGGTGTACATCTGAACTCCGAAATGGACAACGTATCGGGGGAGGAGGGGGTATTTACTGCCTCTAAAAGGTGTCTGAATGGTTGGTCTTTTTCCTAGCTATCTTGGTTACAAAGTCTTGTCGCAATACTAGTTTTTTTTTTTTCCCCTCATATCTGTGCATTTACTTTTGCTGCACAGATGTTTTTTCTTTTAATGATTAGTACCTGCATTGATGACTTGCCCCTATAAAACGTAGGAAAAATGATTAA
>NW_011220840.1:0-428 GCF_000146605.3 Meleagris gallopavo | reverse complement strand
GTTAACCACGGCTGGCAGGAAAACACAAGCTGGAGTTCCAATTGCCGTTCCTATTATATATTTGCATATCTGTCCTTACAGGAACTTCCACTTCAGTCAGTAAAAAAACATGCTGTCTGACAGCCTTATAAACGTTTAGTTTTGATATGGCACTTTGAAAACTAATGATCTCTTCATTAAATTTTTATTTCCTTCCAAATAGGTATTTTCTGTATTTTTTTTAATTTAGTTTGCAAGCTTTTCAACTGGCTTCTTCTTTTCTCACCGCATAAATTTAGTCTTATTAAAATGACTTTGAAGTCAGTTTTGGGGAAAAAGAGCAATAATACACATGGAAAAACTGATGAGCAACCCATTCCCCCTTGTTGTTTTTTTGTTTATTTGGTTGTTTTGTTTTGTTTTTTGTAAGTTTAATGGCAATTGCACAC
>NW_011220839.1:0-370 GCF_000146605.3 Meleagris gallopavo | reverse complement strand
CTGTCGTATACTTCGTATAATGTATGTCTATACGTAAGTTATTACGTGTTAACTTAGGTAATTTATTTTTTTTTTTAGTTATTTTCTCTATAGAAACTCTGTATGCTTTCAGTGTAGTATATAGGGTATCAAGAACAGTGTATTATAAACTGAGCTGCTAGGACACATTTGGCAGCATTCACATATAGTAAAGCCAGATTCAAGGGGAGACATATAAGGAGCCAGGTATTTTTGCAAGTAAAGAGAGCATTGAGGTTCTCACAACTGTCAGTGTATCAGATGTATTGAGGGACAGAGGTTTTCTATGGTTATTTATTACTCATGAATGATGCCATGCAAAAAAATATTGAGAAATGCAAGTTGTGTATTT
>NW_011220838.1:0-325 GCF_000146605.3 Meleagris gallopavo | reverse complement strand
TTACTTCTTCCCAGAAAGCCTCAGGGTATTTTTCTTGGTTTTTTGTTTTTTTTTTTTCATTATTATTATTCTATTTTAAAGTGACTGATTTATAGCTCTCCTAGCTTGTGAGTAAAACTGACCCTCTACTGTATATCTTCAGACAGCCCTTCTTTTGAGTCACTTGGGACTGGAAGCAGAGGGCTGGGTTCAAAGGTGCTTCTTTCCTGGCACTATTTACTCTCTACAAAAACAGTGATGGCATGTGCTGTTACTGTATAATTTGATATACATCAGGCATGTGTGCACCTGCATGTTGAAACAGGGGTTGTCCAAGGAGGAAAGG
>NW_011220836.1:0-466 GCF_000146605.3 Meleagris gallopavo | reverse complement strand
TTTTTTTCTTCCTATCCCCCTGTGTTGCCTTGGCAGTCTACAGCGAGCAGTTTTCTAAGTTTCAAATCATTTAATTTTGTACGGTAATTTCTACTACTGTAAGGTTTCTTTTTTGTTTTTTTTTGTTTTTTTTTTGTTTTTGTTTTTTTTTGTTTTTGTTTTTTTTTGTTTTTGTTATTCTTAGGTATATATTTTAGTAGATGATTCTGACTCTAACTCAAGACTTTCCAGTATTCACCTTTTCCAGTACAGGACCTGGTTATTCTTGAGTTCCCTCTGCAGCAGTATAACAAAATCCACAAGTGTTATTATATCACTCACAGTGCATTAAATCCAACAACAAGCCTGAAGGTTTCATAGCTTGTAAGAGCTCAAGGAATTTGCACTGTTTATAAGCATGAATGCACGTGACCTCTTAGACCTCTGCAAGTATTCCTTTTGAACTGGGATGATAGTAAGAAACATA
>NW_011220835.1:0-395 GCF_000146605.3 Meleagris gallopavo | reverse complement strand
ACACAGGAGGCTGCAGGTTCGGTGACCCACTGTTGATCCACAAGGCTGCCGATTGGCAGTGGAGGAGTTCTACCTCTGAACTGTGGGGTTTTGTCCTCTTTGTTCTGCTTTCGTAAACACCTCTGATTGCTCACTACAATGGCAATGTCTGTGATACCTCTTTTCTTATTGGGTCACGTGGCATGCTGGCATACTGCTGGGCATGAATACTGTGTCTTTTCCAAAATGCCCCCTATAAGTCATCTTGACCTTCTATAAGAAATTGGTAGACAGTAGCAAATTTTCTTTTTTTTTTTCCTTAGTCGTTCAATCGCACAAGTAGCCACTGACCATAAGGGTTGACAAGAGTCTTACATGAGCGCCAGTAAAAAAACTTTAGAGACAAGAATGCAAGT
>NW_011220834.1:0-391 GCF_000146605.3 Meleagris gallopavo | reverse complement strand
AAAGAAACTAAATGAAGGTGATTTTATTTACTGGGGAAGTGTCTTAAAACTGTGAGAACTGATGCTTGAAAACAAATTGTGGTGCAGGATTGCTTTCCTTGAGCTTAGTTTTTAGTCATTTATTATTTCATTCAGAACATTTTGAGGAAGCTGATGTTTTTGTTGTTTTTTTTCTTCAGTTTTCATCTTTGCTGTCAAAATAAGTGGATTGGTTTTATTGAAGCATCAATGCTACTGATGCTCTGACACCAACAAGAAAAATTCCATTTGTTTGAAAGAAGTTGCAGTGATGTGTTAAATTTTTGGCAGGTCTTTATTCGTAATTTGGGGGAGAGGAGGACTAATGTCACTGTATGCTGGATTTTGTGTAAGGACAATAAGATGATCTATG
>NW_011220833.1:0-501 GCF_000146605.3 Meleagris gallopavo | reverse complement strand
TGAGATGAGTCATTTTCTCTGCATCTCCCGTTCTGCATACGTATGCATCTTAACAGTGTAGCAGTAGACCTTTTGAGCTGGAGTAAATGAGAACCCAATATGCTTGTGTATTAGATGAAGGGCTGTAACCATTGTAACATCTTGGTGAGATTCTAAACTTCTTCCAAGTTAAGTCCTTAAGATGAGTTTGCTTTTGTTCTGGCTTTTTTTTTTCTTGAAAGAGATGATCAAAACTAGTCAACATTGGGGTCTTAACTGACACTTCAATGTCAGTGATGCATGATTTGGCAGGAACAAATCTTGATAACCAAATATAAAAGTTTATTTTCATCTAGTCGACTTATGGCTTTACGGGAAGATGAGAAGACAAATAGGTGGAAGAATCAAGATATCTGCATTGGTAGCACAAAAGCTTGTGCTTTCCCTGGGATGATCAGATCTTATAATAAATTCATCATCTCATTTGCTGAGGATGAAGCAGGTAGAGTATCTTGCCAGTCC
>NW_011220832.1:0-301 GCF_000146605.3 Meleagris gallopavo | reverse complement strand
GCACTTGGCCTTGTTGAACCTCATTAGGTTAACATGGACCCACCTTTTGAATTTGTCAGGGTCCCTTTGGATGACATTCCTTCCTTTTGTCATATCAACTGCACTGCTCAGCTTGGTGTCCTCTGCAAACTTGCTGAGGGTTCACTCAATCACACTGTCCACGTTGCCTGCAAAGAAGTTAAATAACACCAGTCCCAACACTGATCTCTGAGAAATGCTACTCATCACTGGTCTTCACTTGGACATTTAAACACTGACCACAACTCTCTGCGTGTGACCATCCAGCCAATTCCTTATCCAG
>NW_011220830.1:0-359 GCF_000146605.3 Meleagris gallopavo | reverse complement strand
AGAAAACAAGTTTCCCTAACAGCTTTAGAAAAGCAGTCACATCTGGGGATGTTTCCTTATGAGCCATCTCATCTACAAAATTCTGTTTTTCTCCAGCAGTATTTCATGTTTCATTGTCTGTTTTGATTTGATATTTACTAGATTTGGTCTTCAATCTACCATTCAATTATTGCACTAATGTATGTTCTTCTTTTACACTTCACTCGCTCCTTTTTTTCTTTTTTTTTTCCCTGATTGTTTTAATGGCAATAATTGTAAAAAAGAGATTTTAATTCTATTACAGATTTTGCATGCAAAACACGTGGATAAATAATCCCATCTGAATGTATACTTACCTATTTTTTTTTTAAATTCCCATT
>NW_011220829.1:0-519 GCF_000146605.3 Meleagris gallopavo | reverse complement strand
TCACAGTCATGCCTCATTCACGTCACTGCTCTTTGGCAATACGTACATTTATGAACAACTGTTCTCAAGGATGAAGCACAGAAAGAGTAAAATTTCATCAGAAATCTCTGATGAGAGCCTTGAGAGTTCACTGAGGATTTTTACCACTGCCAATCGAACCTGCTTGATGCACTAGTTTCACCTAAACAAGATCACATATTCCATCAGTTTTATGGTTTTGTTGCCTTCTTTTTTGTTTTGTTTTAATTAAAAAAAAAAAAAAGTTTCGTTACTTTTGTAACAAAAGTATTTTGTTACTTATGTACATTAATTATATTGCATATTTTATGAAGGCTGCTCCAAAAGTAATGCCTTCTATCTTATTATATTGGCCAACAATATTAGAGGCAGATGCTGGTAGTATGGCAGTAGAGGTGGAACCTTCCCACCAGTATTCCATTCCATTTTGTTGCCATGTGACAGATGGCAGCAGAAGTCTGACAAAATGATGTCTGACGGGGAAGTGAATATGAGGAAAAG
>NW_011220828.1:0-432 GCF_000146605.3 Meleagris gallopavo | reverse complement strand
AAATAATAATGTTAGAAGAGAGATGAAGAGAATGATTTATTTTAGATCACTTCTGAAGCCATTTGTCATCCACTCATTTAAGGAGTTATTTTGTCTAAACAGTAAACTCTTCTAGTGTATTTAATTTTTTTTTTTTTTTTCCTGTGGGAAAGGATTCAGCTCCATAGATTCTATAGGTATTATTAAAATGATAAAATTGAATTGCATAGCATAAAAACAAGAAGTATTGAGAGGAAATATTTATCAAGAGGAAACATATCTGAAACAAAGACTGAATAAACTGTATCAGTGAGATGTTCATACCGTTTAGTGAAAATGTAGCAAACTATTTTGTCCTGATCAACACTACTGTTATCATTCCATTCCTAGTGTTCAAATGATATAGTACTTCTTGCTTAAGTGGGAGCACAGAACAATAGCTAAATCAGAAAT
>NW_011220827.1:0-389 GCF_000146605.3 Meleagris gallopavo | reverse complement strand
CCTTTTATCTAACTCTCACATCTTTCTCCAGTTCATTGCTACTCGGAATAACAAAATAGAAAAGAAAAAAGAAAATGAAGGACAGAAACTAAAATGGGTAGAAATGCCGTAAAATATTTCATCAGGCACAAGTTCCATAGGATGGAAATGCTCTCTGATCAGGCTTTGGTGTAAGCTCAGGCAACTTACACCATCAGACTCCTCCACATTTCTATATATTGCTTTTTCTGTTACAGAGGCCAAATTGGACTGGACCATATTACTTATCTCACAAGAGTGCAACAAAGTTCAATGAATTTCCATTTGGAAAAGCAAATTTTGTAAAGAAACAGTGAAAGTAATAAAGGCACCATTCCCACCAGAAAAGATAGCTCTATAGAAAGACGGAT
>NW_011220826.1:0-370 GCF_000146605.3 Meleagris gallopavo | reverse complement strand
CTTACTTAAAAATCACTGTGAGAAACAATTTTTATCATCTCCTAGAAACCCTGACTCCAATCGACAATACCTTTTACAGAAAAAAAAAAAAAACACCAAAAACCTGTATTAATATCTTATGTAGTAATATTCAAAGCCACTATTACTTACTGAAGTTTTACTTCAGCATCTTGAGCTGCTATCACGGCCATTCTCATATAATATATATGATATTCTTTGGAAACTCTCTTTCAACTGTAGAAAATGAAATGTTTAATCCTTGCAGTGTGTCAGAAAAGCGACAAATTGTCAGCACTGTCGTAGATCATGAGCAGCCTTGTGTGCTGGCTGTCTTTCTGTTAGTATTAGAGAAATTAGTTGCAATGACAGC
>NW_011220825.1:0-398 GCF_000146605.3 Meleagris gallopavo | reverse complement strand
GAGCCAAAAAAAAAAATTCTTTTACTGGTTAAAAATCTGTGGGGTTCATTTTTTGTACTTTTTAGATCAGGAAATCTTTTTATTCAGGAAGATTCTGAGTCAGAAAAGATTCAGAAGTCTTTTGATTTACTGCCCAGACAGATCAAGCCTGCAATAATTACTGTGTGATAAAAATTCAAGGGGAATTTGTATCCTGGGCTTAATTTAGAACTAGAAATTCTTCTAAAGAGATTGCTATTTTAATAATAGACTTCCTGTCACATACGATTAAACCCTGTTTATCTGCTTCAAGAATCTTAACATACCTCAGCTTTGGCATCAACTTTCCCTTCTACCAAAATCCTTGAGAGACCACTTTAAAACTTTTAGAGCTGTCTTTCTGACAAAACCTGTACAGG
>NW_011220824.1:0-422 GCF_000146605.3 Meleagris gallopavo | reverse complement strand
AGTGATAAGTGCCAGGCATGGTGAAGAGCAAGAAAGCTTCCAAGGTCTTCTCTTACATTTTGTTAAATCCCTGACTGACTTTTCCACAACTCGTTCCTTGTACCTTATAAATAATACTTAAGTCAACACAGACAATTGTGGCTACTGGTAAAAACCACAGAGAGCAGTTAAACACAATGGAAATGACTTATTCTACCATTGTTTCTGCTTTGGAACAAGAGAAAAACTTATGAAAAGAAGTGAGTCATTTTTTTTTCATCCATCTTGGCTTTTGTCTGCTCAACAAAGTGTCCTTTTTGTGCACAGTTGTGGTCTTAGCTTTTTTTTTTGCTTTGCCTTCTTGGTTTAGGATTGTCTCCCAGTGACAACTGTTAGCACCACAGAGCTAGAACCTGGTAAAAGATGAAGAAAACCGCCATGCC
>NW_011220823.1:0-492 GCF_000146605.3 Meleagris gallopavo | reverse complement strand
GGAAAGCACGTGACACTTGACTTGGCGGGTTTGTGGGAAGGTCAGTCTCCCTGTGTTTACATTTCAGCCACCGTCCTCCACACTGGAGAGGCTTTACCCGCTGGGTGTGCTTAATTGCAGCGCGTTGCGCGTGCGTGGGTAACTTGTGCAATAGCATCCTTGATCCAGACCCCATGTCCATATTGCATCTCTTCTCAATGGCCCGAGGTGTCACGGGTGCACCGAACTGGAAATAATGCCCTCTCGGTGTTACTGTGAAAGTTTGCCAAGTGAAGCTGCGGATGCTCCATCCCTGGAGGTGTTCAAGGCCAGGCTGGGCAGCACGACCCAGTGGGTGGCATCCCTGCCCAGGGCATTGGGGGTTGAGGTGATAAGTTCTTTACTGTCCCTTCCGCCCCAACCCGTTCCACTGTTCTGCGTTCCTGTGATGTAAGCACCGGCCCCGGTGCAGTGCATCACAAGAGGAGCAGCCCGCGGGGAGCCTCCAGCCGG
>NW_011220822.1:0-499 GCF_000146605.3 Meleagris gallopavo | reverse complement strand
AAGAAGAGCCAGCATATAGTATATACTGCTGCAGGATCAGGAGTCATCTCTCCTGAATGGTTAATTTTTCAAAAACTCATTGATTAGTAAAGTTCTCTAACTGAGATAAGGCATTTGGCAAGGAGTGAGTTATGGATGCACTATCGTTAACACCTTGACCAAATGTTAAAGCTTTTTGATGATGTGCCAGGATGGTTTCTACTGGAGCTGGAAAAATGAAACAGAAATACAAAGGAGTAAGTATGCATCATAAGGGTGTTCTTATTTATTTGTGTTGTCAATATTTTTTGATGGGGGAAAAAAATCCCAGTATTTTAACTGGAAAAACATGATATATTTTGGACTTTTTTTTCATACCAATGGTTTATGCCTCCCTGCCACACTTCTTTTTTCCTTTATTTCTCTCCCCTCTCTTTGCTAATCATTTTTTTTGTTTGTTTTACTTTCCTTAGTTAAAGTAGGAAGGAAAGGACAGAGAGTAGTCCCCCATGCCTCAAAA
>NW_011220821.1:0-447 GCF_000146605.3 Meleagris gallopavo | reverse complement strand
TTAGCAATTCCCTTACCTTATGATGTTCCCACCTTCTAAATCTGCTGAGGCATCCAATGTCATCACAACTGGAGTCAATCAGTTTCATGTGTCAGAGTCCACAGTACTTTTTTTTTTCGTTTAAGTGACCATTTCACAGGCTTAATAGTTCTTCTCTGTCCTGGATTCATATACTTTTTTGTTTGTTAGCTTTACACAGAGATAATGCATTGGAGATGCATGGATTAATGCTGAACTGGGTGAGGGAAAGTAACTTGAATATCCGTCATTATTCTACATTTAAAATCTTAGGTGAAGGAAAACTGAAACTATTCCTTTCTGTCCTGGTGACAACAGCCCCCTGTTGTCCTTTCCTGAGCAGAATGTGAAGATTCTTTCTAGGACTGAAACTACTGTGGTTTCTTGTGGTACAAAGATAGCTGTCGTGTTAATCCCACCCATCAGTTT
>NW_011220820.1:0-418 GCF_000146605.3 Meleagris gallopavo | reverse complement strand
AATTTTAGTTATATAATAATTTATAATGTCTTCCCTGGTTTCAGTATTTTCTAAATATGAAGCAGCTCCATAGGAAGTCAAATTCCTTTTGTTTTGTTTTTAGGTATAGCTTTTTTCAACGGTTTATAAAATTCTCAGAGAACCTGCATGGAAATAAATGCATGGATCAGCTAAAAGTCACTAAAGCAAAGGAGATTAAGAGTCAAGTCAGAAGGACCAGCCCCTATCATACCCAGCTATGCTGAAGTATGAGAGATAAAGGTCATCCTAATCGGGGCCTTGTGCCTTCAGGTGGTCCTAAGCACCAAATATGCAGTAATACCTCAGCCTGAGGGGAGATTAAGTACTGACAAAGTTTCAGCCGTAACCAAGAGCTTCCTGCTATTTGTAGGATAAGATCAGACCCATAAGGTTATTT
>NW_011220819.1:0-306 GCF_000146605.3 Meleagris gallopavo | reverse complement strand
GTAGGTTCATTATTTTAACTATCAGATTGACAAATAAGAAAACAGGGGGAAGAAGGGAAAAGCAAACATTCAGCACTCACAACTGGTTGGGAAATGGACTGGAAGGCTGTGTGTGTGTGTGTGTGTACACGATTCTCTCTGGCAAAGCTGGCTGGTATGTGTAAGGTCCCAAAAACCTGTCCTGACATCGGCAGAAGTGTGACCAGCAATACCTCTCCCATGCTGGTTCATGCATTTTCTCCTATCTCACTTCATCTCTCACTAAGCTCGAGTGAGGCCGCGCTATTGCAGATTTATCGCCATCTG
>NW_011220818.1:0-492 GCF_000146605.3 Meleagris gallopavo | reverse complement strand
TGGTTTATACATGGTTATGTACAAGAATTGTATATGTTTACATATACACATGTGTACTGTAACGTGTACATTGTAATCAAGAGACCACTCGACCCAAGCTAGTCCTTTTTATTTTTGGCAGTATTCCTTTTTTTTTTTTTTTTCCTCTCTCTTATCGGATTGTTCTTTGATGTAATTAAGCTAAATTGACGTTTCCTTTGTGGCATTTAAAAAAAGAATCATCATTTTTTGAGCTTTCTAATATTATGAGTGTGCATTTTGGCTTCAAATTAAAATGATACTTGTGTTTTTAAAATATTATGGCTGGATAAATTAATCACATCATAAAATCCAGAAGAAGCAAACAATAAAAATAATAATAAATATCATCTGTCGCCTCAGCCCAAGCTCACACATTATACTTTAAAGCTTTATTATTTCAAGTGGACATCTAACTAAAGGAAGGTGGACTAAGAGGCTGTTGCTTGTACAACACGAGTATCAGCCAGACAC
>NW_011220817.1:0-402 GCF_000146605.3 Meleagris gallopavo | reverse complement strand
AATACGCTTGCTGAGGTGCTCTGGGGCCTTTGGGTGTTTGGGATGTCCCTCGTGCTCACGTTGCTTTCACTGGGTGCTTTTCCTTCCCCCATCTTCAGGTCTCCCCAGTGCTGATGGAATGTCAGTGCCATGTGACAACGTCGTCTTCTTTTCTGTTTGGATTCAGCAGCGTTTTCTACCCTTTTGATCTGTTTTACTCTTTTTTTTTTTCCATGTTGCCCGTTGGCGCTTCGTTGGAGTTCCCTGGATCCAAATGTAGCCTTCTGACCACGTGTGATGCCCAAAGAAGAGGTAGGCTCCCAAACAGGCTTGTGCTGAGTGCTGTCCATGAGTTGGGGTTTCTCAGTTCACCAGAATTCTTTTCCACGTGACGTTGTTCAGTGCTGTATGTGAAGCTTTCTT
>NW_011220816.1:0-459 GCF_000146605.3 Meleagris gallopavo | reverse complement strand
AAATGGAGAAGTTCAGCTGTGTAAACTGACTCACTAACATTTACATGCTGTTATTTACAAGTGTTTTCAGTTCAGTTTCTCTCTCACACACACTTCAGCTTACAGCAAAGCTATATAGATGACTTCTCTTTTTAAAGCACAAAAGAATTCTCAGCTTATCTTCTTGTGGTTTACGATGACTTACTGTTGCTATTAAGAAAACAGTAACAGAAACCGGACTCTGTATCCTGTTTGCTATTGCCATATTTGGGAAAACATGCACCAACTGCAACAAGAGCTTAAAAAGAAAAGGTGATGATATCTGAATACTGTAAGTTGTCAAGTACATGACTTAAAGAAAGCTACATGTTATGTTGCGAATCACAAAAGTCCTTTTTTTCAGGTGAAAGCTTTCCACTGACTACAGACTGCTTGCCAAATTCTCCTCTCTCTAGAATACTTATTACAGTCATTTTCATC
>NW_011220815.1:0-402 GCF_000146605.3 Meleagris gallopavo | reverse complement strand
TCCGGTATCTCTCATAGCTGACAGGGTTGGAGCTTTTTGAGCTCTTGCACCGAAAATTAACAGAGCTAATTGATCTGATGGTTCCTACCTCATTTGACTTACTGCTGCATTTGTAAACTATATTAGGACCAAAGATTAAAACAAGCAAGTATAATTTATGCTGCTGTTTGAGGCTCACACTTATCTGCATATTCTCTGAAAGAGGTACACATTGCAGTATGAATTTTGTCCTGGCATGTTTAAGTAAAACCTACCTTGAAATTAGTAGAAAGATTCTGTTTTCAAATTGTTGAGACTAAGAATTTTTTTCATGCTCATTCCTTTTTTTTATTAAGGAAGTAATTCAAAAGTTTACTGTATTCTACAAATGATTTGTATGCTTTCACTTTGCAGTGCTGCAAG
>NW_011220814.1:0-415 GCF_000146605.3 Meleagris gallopavo | reverse complement strand
AACTGAGCATGGGCTTCTTCAGTATTTAATCACATTGTTTCACTTGTCTTTTGTCATGGGTGAAATGGCCATGAGATGAGATTAGTTGGTTTTTTTTTTTTGTTTTGTTTTTTTACAGCTGGACTCTAAATAAATTGCAAATTTATTTCTGGCCAATCACATTTTATGAATTAAGGTAAGACATTTGGCTCTTTATGCTGATCTGTGGTTGGCATGTGTTGGCGCATCTGCACATGAAGGAGTCAACACGAATGGTTGCTGCTCCTGGGCCTGGCAGAACTGGCTGAAGAGCTCATCGGAAGTAGAACTAGCTTTAGCTCTCTCCTTCATGTGTTGAACAGCAGAAAAACAGCATGGCTAAAACTCCTTTTGTACTTTCAGATGCAATCTTTGTGATTTGAAGGAAATTTCCTTT
>NW_011220813.1:0-391 GCF_000146605.3 Meleagris gallopavo | reverse complement strand
AACTTATTTCTTTTGTAGATTGAAAAGGTCAAATTCTAAACTATTTTTCAGCTCAGGTGTGAGATGCACCCCTTATAGCCATAGGTTACCTCTTTTTCCCTCTTGGTTTCCTGTCTTCACACAACGTTCATGCTGCATAAACAAAGCAGACTAAGTGCTCTATCCACAGAGCACTACAGATGCTGTCCCCACATTACATCCACGACAACTGGCAAGGCAGCAACAGAATATGCTGCAGTAAGGGTTAGGAAAGAAGTGAACCCTGCTGCCATGATTTAGCATTCAATCTTGTGTAACAACTAGTGGTTGCCAAGAGGAGCTATGTCAGCCTCGTATGTCGTGCCAGGATCTTTACTGCCTTCTTTCCAAGCAATGACAGCATCCTTTTAAT
>NW_011220812.1:0-313 GCF_000146605.3 Meleagris gallopavo | reverse complement strand
TCCCCTGTGTGCCTTGCCTCAGTGTCATGGTGAGGCCTTTCCACCTTTTGAACACTCTCATTTATTTGATTTATTAGCTTCAATTCTAATTATATTGTATTATAGTGTGTTACTTTGCATTCCAATACCATATTTTGAAAATTAAATTGTTTCTTCTAAGGACATTGCTGCAGTTTTTAAATTTTTGGGGTCCCATGTTTCCCAACTCGCTAGTTGTGGAACCAGGCTGAACAAACCTGTAAACCATTGGCAAAAAGCCTTGCAAAAAGTCTAGGTAGATGACATTGGTCATCTTTCCTTTGTCCACCAGTAT
>NW_011220811.1:0-538 GCF_000146605.3 Meleagris gallopavo | reverse complement strand
AATAAGATCAATTTGCAAGATCCCATCCAGCTTTAAGGTTTTTATGGGTTTGACATATGTGAAGACATAACAAATCAATCGACCAAATTTAACAAACACAAAAGTATAATACTAACCAAAAAATTTAGTGTATATAAGTTTTAAATAATGCTCACTATTGTTTTTTTGTTTTTTTTGTTTTTTTGCTTTTTTACACATGCATTCATAAAAAACTGCATTTAAAACAGTGAAAAAGAAATAGGGAATCAATTCCAGTTTTATTTTGTTGTGTGTAAGTTAGTAATAAACTAAGTCAGCATGAATTTCATTTTTCATGGTAATTTGCTTAACATAGAAGGCTTTTTTAGCCCCATCATATTTGTTACTGCTATGTTGGACGTTTCTCAGAATATTCCTCTTTGACGTGATAAGCTATGAAAATTATTGTGCCATTAAGTGCTGTACAGTATACGAATAAAACCCAATAGTTTCATGTTTTTGGTGCCCTTTACTAATGTTTTAACAAAAAAATATTTAAAAACAAACACGTTTTGATAGT
>NW_011220810.1:0-467 GCF_000146605.3 Meleagris gallopavo | reverse complement strand
AAGTAGGCTAGATAAGTAAAGGTGTTAATTAGAAATACCATTCATCTGAGTCAGTTATTTTATTAGTCTCTATTTTATTATGGCTATTTGTGTCTGTATTATTTGTCTTTGTTCTTTTTTTTTTGCTTCTTTTTTTTTTAATGGTGGTAGGATGTAACGCCTTGAATTTAATTGTTATTTGTATTTGACAACATTGATGACAAACACCTTTAACTTCAGTAGTGTAGAACAGGGTTGGGCTTTCAAAAGGTTTTATGAAGCATAAGACCAATGATGTCAGGTCATTGCTTTTGTGGAAAATAACCTATACCTGTGACTATCCTGGCTGCCTTTTTCTGAATCCTTTGGGAAGGTAGAGTTCTGCAACATGGAAATTAATTGAAACTTCCAGTCTTGTATACTATATATAATGCATTTTCCCAGACCCACATTCAGATCATATGTTGGAATGAAATTTGAGGAAATAC
>NW_011220809.1:0-446 GCF_000146605.3 Meleagris gallopavo | reverse complement strand
TCTGGACCAGCAGGCAAGAAAAGCGCGGTCTCCTCGCAGAAAGCGCCCTCTGCGTTGAGCAGTGCAGCCCCTGGTGATGGTCAGAGAGACGGACAGCAGCGACTTCTGTAAGTGATGACCCTGTCCCCTGGGAAGCGCTCGCAATGAGCTGCTTAAGTGCTCACTGGCTTCCTCTGGATAATGCAGAGGACGCGTTCCGGGGGATGGAAGCTGGGACGTGTGGGGGGAACATAGGAAGCACTGGGGTTTTGTTTCTCTTACAGACCTGATGTGATTTAATCGCAGTTCGATGCTACGGTAAAACGCTTTGTGGGACATCTGTGTGTCCAGCAGAGCGACTGCTGTGTCTTTCACAGATCATTGTGGTGTTCTTCAGTTGTTCCTCTGAGCAGCGTCCCGTGGAATTGATTGGCATGGCTTTGGCTATTTGAGTTTGCTCTTTGCAG
>NW_011220808.1:0-530 GCF_000146605.3 Meleagris gallopavo | reverse complement strand
CTGATGGTCCTCAGAAATTGTTGAAGGTAAGCAGTCGTTCACTGATTACAGTAATGGTGCAAGATTCCTCTTTGCAGCTAGTAATGTATTTGCTTTAAGTGCAGTATATATTGTGGACTTAGCTCTCTGACAGAGCCTCTTACCTCTACACTGCTGTTAACTTTTTCTTTCTATAGGTTATTAAAAATCCAGTCAGTGACCATCTACCTGTGGGCTGTATGAAGATAGGTACCTCTTTTGCGGTTCCAAATGTGACAGATCTGCGTGAACTGGTTCCTACAGCAGAGCCAGTAACTGTTGTTGTGGGAGCTTTTGCCCATGGCTCAGTAAGTGCATGTAGCCTTTTTATTTGGGAGTTGTATGATTGTAGGTTTTAGTGCCATTCTTGAGGTTTTTCTTTTGTTTTGTTTTTTAAACTTCTCTATTCTTTGGGAACTTTTCCCCAACCCCTTCTCTGTTATAGTCCTGTTAAGAAACTGCCCAGCTCTGTGATACTTGGGCCTTTCACTGAAGAGAGGGCTATCAATTGC
>NW_011220807.1:0-389 GCF_000146605.3 Meleagris gallopavo | reverse complement strand
ACTTGCATGAATATTTACAGGTTTCAACACTATTTATTCCTAGGCTGTTTTTTGGTTTGTTGTTTTTTTTGTTTGTTTTGTTTTTTGTTTTTTGTTTTTTTTACGATGCATACAAGCACGTTTCCTATTTACAAGCTAAGTATGGCCATCCTCGTAAAGTCATCTAACAGCTAGTAAAAAGTAACTAATAGGACACGTGGCTTTATATAACAATGAATGTTAATAAAGGTGATGCATATGTCTTCAAATAGTTTAAAAATTATCTCAAAATAGTTTTTTTAAAAGAAAGGATACTGGTATTAGGAAATAATCCCAATGTTTCCCATGGTCCAAATATTTGGAAGCATTTTCACATCAGCAGAAAATTCCTAATAGCTCAAGTTTCCCAG
>NW_011220806.1:0-515 GCF_000146605.3 Meleagris gallopavo | reverse complement strand
TCCAAATATATGTGTTCATTTTACCACAATGCCATGCTGGCTTGTTTGCTTGCTTCGTGCTTCTTTAGGGCAAGAGTAATCTACAGAGAAGGGCCTTGCAGAACAGAAGCATGGCCTACTACTTTGTCCAATGCAAGGAGATGTTTCTCAGGTGTGTAGGTGAAGAGAACCATCAGTGTCTAGAGCTCTCACTTTTTATCACTTTTTAGCATTTCATTGTTATTCAATTAGATTGAAAAAGTCTTTTTTTTTTGTCTTTTTTTTTTTAATTCAACAATGCTGAACATTGCAGGATTCTCTCTGAGAAGAGCAAAAAAATCCTGTTGCTTACCAAAGATTATTTTTCAAGTATCGCATATGTTCATTGATTAAGTATTTTATTACAGAGCAGATAAAAGCCCCAGCTGTCTCCAGTGGTTAGTGTTGCTATATTTTATTTATTACCTTTTCTAACTTTATTCATCATAAAGGACACCTCACTGTCCTTTCCTTAACCTCCAGCTGAATTCAATTCT
>NW_011220805.1:0-452 GCF_000146605.3 Meleagris gallopavo | reverse complement strand
AGATCTGCTTTGTAGATGAGTCTTGTTGAGATGGTTAGGAATTATGTTATGTTCAGGCTTAAGTTTGTCAAAAAAGTCAAACAAGAACCGAGCATTGCGATGCTTGCCTGTGGAATTGCCAGCACCTGAAAGAAACACAGAATAAACTCAGAAGTCTCACTCATCTTTACCGGAAAAGAAAGTATTACTTCCCTATAACCTCTTGAATCAACTAAGCCGAGTTCAACATCTCACAGGGACATCAGGGAAAGTGAAACTACAAAATGAAGGGCATCCAGACTACTTTTTCCTTTTTTGTATAAGTAATGTAAAACATCAGTACATGAAGAGCACTAATTTAGGATTCAGATGCCATTCAGGTTATAAGCAGAGTTAACTTGCTGTTGTTGTTATAGGGTCCAGTGGGTGCAGCAGTACTTTAGCAATCTATTTCACTGTGTGGTGCAATGCAT
>NW_011220804.1:0-389 GCF_000146605.3 Meleagris gallopavo | reverse complement strand
GTCTCTGCTGGTAGCTTCTAGCATGGTTCTTTCTTCCTCCCTCCCTCTGTCCTCCAAAGGAAAAAGGAAGACTAATTTTAATACTTAAAAAAAAAAAACCAAAAACAAAACTTTCACAGTTGTCGTAGTGAAGGAAGTATTGATTGAATACCAAGCTGCAGTAGTTTGGCTTGTATTTGGAAACTTGCAGCTTGCTCTGAAGAAATGCTTGCTGTTTGCTGATGTTTGTGCTGCAAGTCTGTAAAGGGAGGGAGAGAAAGCACTGAAAGTGCTGCTGGTTACAAGTTTCTGTACTGGGAAGAAGGCTGTGGTCATCAATGCTGAAATGACTGCTGTATCAAAAGAGGACATGAATGGCATTGACCGTTGGCAGGTTTTATTCTTAAAAA
>NW_011220803.1:0-514 GCF_000146605.3 Meleagris gallopavo | reverse complement strand
ACAGCAGATACAGTGACTCAGTCAGAATTTGATACGCGCCTAAGTCAACTAATAAGAGAGAAGTTTTATGCTGCCAAGATGTTGAAAAAGCTGTCTTTATTCCCTTTTTCACTCACAAAGTTGTTTTCTAATCAGTCATTTTGTCTTTACTTAATTACCAAATTTTCTGTAACTTGTCAGAACTTTCATTCCGAAAACTTTAACCATTTAGTGAAAATATTGTCATCAGTTCATAGACTTAAATGTTACCTTGGGGAGCAAACCAACATGTTCCATAAATCTCATATCACAAAGGAGTAGACTAAAGCCAGTCTCAGATCCTTGTTTCAGAAATATATATATATATATTTTTAAATACTGATATCAATAGATTAGTTTGGTAATACCAATGTGTATATAAAGATCCATGAAAAATAAAGCATGTGAAGTACCTCTGGTTCCTAAGAGCTCTCTATTTGTAAGAGTATTTGTAAATAAGTAGTATTATGTGGTGCAGAATGAAGCTGTTTTCTGC
>NW_011220802.1:0-549 GCF_000146605.3 Meleagris gallopavo | reverse complement strand
AGCGTTAACGTACAGATGTTCTGTTTTGATCTGTGGCACAATACCGCTTCTAGTGTTCACTTTAATGTTCCAAGCACCTGTGCTCAGCCCTTCTGGGTGATGCAGGGGAAAAAGAAAAGGAAGAAAAAGAATCATAAAATTTTCCAAAAGCCAAATTATGTGGTTGCTTCAAAAACTTCGGCTGACTTGGAAAAATGAATTAATTCAGTTCTTCACTGATTATTTTCAGAAGAAGAACAGAAGAAGTTAGAGGAGTGTTATGGGTGGCAAGTGGAACTATAGTTTCACAAATGCTCTGACTGCAGTGAAATAGCAATGGAGATTGATTGTCAACTTAGAGGAAGAGGATTTGTTTTTTAGTATATATAGCAAAAAAAGCAAACTGCATTCCTTTCTTTTCAGAAAATATAGATATTTCTTTGACAATAATAGTAATTAAAAAGACCTCGAAAGAGAAGAGTTGTAGAGAATATATTAATCCAATGGTTTCTCAACAATGAACATATTGGTGTCAATACTTGAAGAGAAGTTTTCAAACAACAAAGGATA
>NW_011220801.1:0-431 GCF_000146605.3 Meleagris gallopavo | reverse complement strand
GTTTGCAGGTGATGCTGCTCTCATCCATTTAACTGAGGATCCAGGCTACCTTTCCTTCACAAACCCATCTCTATGCTTAAAGTTTCCAGTAATTTTTTTTTTTTTACTAAACCGAGCCGTTCTCATTGCTCCCATTAAAAGCTCAACCAAGGGAAACCCAGCAGGGCCCTGCATCCAAACCAGGAATACCAGGGCTGAGTGTGACCCCGCTCCATTTCTGTGTTGCAGCCTGAAGAATCAGTAGCAGTGCATGGCATTGGAGCAAGGAAAAGCACTGAGGCCTCACCTGCAGGGAGGAAAGCTGCTATCCTGGACACTGACCCCATGCAGTGGATGACTGACACGTAATTAACCCTCGCTTTGGACAGATACACGGATCTTAATATTATTATTATTAATAATATTTTTTTTTTAATTTTGTGGTGAGTTAA
>NW_011220800.1:0-451 GCF_000146605.3 Meleagris gallopavo | reverse complement strand
ATGCATCTCTTCTTTTCTAGTCTCTTTCCTGACAGTCTACGTCTTTAAACTTTAAAGTCAAATGTAATATATATATATATATATTTCATTTATATATATATATTCATTTTCACTTTCCGAGCAGAAAATCCAATAAAGACTCCTGAGCAGAGAGTGTGTATATTTTGAAGCAATCAGAGACCTCTAAAAAGAACTTTGCCAGTCAGTTCTCTGGATAGGAATCCTTACAAGCACATAATTTCACTGCAGTTACAAGAAAAGCTCTTTAAAACATAAAACTGTCCAGATTCTAATCTAATTTTTGCTTGTCTAATAAAGAGCTTTATTATATTTGGCAATTGCAAATAGCTAGATGAGGCAGCTGGTGCATAATGGTATACATGCCCTTTTTGTGTTGAACTGGCACTTTGCATTGGAATACAAATGTCTTGGCATTACAGAAATAACTTTT
>NW_011220799.1:0-520 GCF_000146605.3 Meleagris gallopavo | reverse complement strand
TACCAAGATAGGAGTCAAATAAGGTATGTCTATGCTGAGCAGTGGATGTAATGCAAAACAGATAGTATAAGGGAAGGTTCTCATGGGTGAGACCTTCTGCTGCCTGAGCTAATAGAGAAGAAGAATGTGTTCAGACAAGCAGAGAAGATAAAATACATCAGATTTGTTCAAGGATGAAGTAGTACCAAATGACTTTGCATCAACAGAATTGAAGCTGCTGAGAATGAAGTAGAGTGATTGGGCAAAGGAACCGAACCAGATAAGATTAAAGACATTAGACATTTTTACCAAGAAAAATAAAAATCAAGAGGTTTGTTTTTGTTTTTTTTTCGAGTCTCATCTACAAGCCTCACTGAATTTAACATTTAAGAAGAATTACCAAAACCCATGTCTTCATTTTTACTATATGATCGTTCTCATATCTTTATGAAGATGTTTATGCCAAATATTACCTACTTTTTTTCCCTAAGTATTACCACCCTGATATTCAGTGTATTTTATATAAACTGTATAGTTGAAA
>NW_011220798.1:0-456 GCF_000146605.3 Meleagris gallopavo | reverse complement strand
AGTGCTCTTTGGAATAGATTCTCAAATTGCACTGTTTATTTAAGTTTGAATTTGATATTCCCCCAATCTCTATTTTGATCTGATTCAGTCAACCGTTTTCAGGGATGCTTGCTCTTTGGGGAAAAAAGGGCTTGATGATGTGTGAGATACTATTTAGTGTTGGAAAAATAACCTTTTCATTTCCATACTGCATCAGGACTGAAAGTGAAGGATCATGAAAGGCAGAGGTCATGTGGAAGCACTGTGGAGCAAATAACTTGGGAAATGAAAGAATGGTTTGTTCAAAAATGCTTTTATGTAATCTAGACCAGAAGAAAATCTTTTGCGGAGCATAATAACTTCTTCTGATAAACTTTACTTTTGTAATAGCAAAAAAGAGTCTTTTTTCTTTTTCTTTTTTTCCTTCCTACAACTTGTAACCAAGGAAACAAGCAGTATTCCATTTATTATAAAACC
>NW_011220797.1:0-362 GCF_000146605.3 Meleagris gallopavo | reverse complement strand
TTATGTGCAAATTATTTCACGCAAATGGCTCTTTTGATCAATTTCAAACTAATTTCTTTTTGGCAAGGCTGTTATTGCTTTTTTTGTTCCTGTTTTTGCACTGATATAATTTTTTTTTGTTCTTGATTAATTCAAGCTGGACAGGTGTTAGAAAATGGCTGTGACATATATCCAGACAAAGCAACACAAAAGGACCCTACAGCCCACTGCCAGGGCTGGTCAGACCCAGGACAGGTACAGCAATGTGAGAATTCTGTCACAAAAGAGCCACATTTCTGTGGGTTTTATTTTTTATTTTTTTTCTGTGTGTTTTACCATGTGGCAGTTTGTGCACAAACGCTTTGTGGAGCGACCCAGCCCGT
>NW_011220796.1:0-411 GCF_000146605.3 Meleagris gallopavo | reverse complement strand
CTGAAGCGTGCTGAAGTCTGACATGGGATCTGATGCTTGAGTGAACACCATTCACATCTCACTCTACAAAGGGGACTGTTCCTTATCGAGCAGTGCCTTCCTTCTTTGCTTGTTACTTCAGGGAAATAAAAGGGAAAAAAAATACCCTAGCTTGCCAGATGAGTGCAAAACCTATAAAAAACTAGCCAAAACAGTGCTGGTGTGTGTGTGCATCAGCCCAAATCTCTGGGCAGCTGATGGAGTGCCAGGCCAGCCCAGCACTGGGCACACCATGCAGACCTTCAGCCTCACAGCCCCTCTGCTCTGAGCTGCTTTGTAGCCACCTGGGCTCCCATTTCGATGCAACCACAGCTGAAAGACCATCTGGGTAGCAAGAAGCTGGCAAGGAGAGCTGCAGTCAGCTACTGTGAC
>NW_011220795.1:0-398 GCF_000146605.3 Meleagris gallopavo | reverse complement strand
AACACTCACACAGTGTATTTTAAAAATCTCCTAGCAGATCTTCATTAATACTTGAATCCATACTAAGCATAGGCACAGATTTTACTTAAAGCGTACAATTGCCTGGGGAATTTGCAAAGTAAAATGTCATATCTGCATAAAAATTTGCAAATTTTATTCAGAGACATCTCTTTTTTGGGTCCTCTAAATAAAGCAAGACGTGGTAGATGAGAATATTCTGGGATCCATGTCTTCCAGTGAAAACATCTGTGAAATATGTTTAACCTTTTTATTTATTTATTTTTATTATTATTTTTATTTATTTATTTTTTTAACCTTCAATGTTTAATGCTCACTGTGACCTCTAATGCTGGAATACAGCTGGGACATGAGAACCACAGTACTGCTGTCAGTAGTAC
>NW_011220794.1:0-374 GCF_000146605.3 Meleagris gallopavo | reverse complement strand
CCATCCTTTGGATTCATATCAGAGAGGCTCCCTCCTCCAATTTCAGTGATTTAAGAAATCTGACAAAGGGCTTGAAATTAGTCTTCAAGTGAGTCAACTGATCACTGTAAGTGAGGAGATCTACAGAGAGCAAGAACTTGCAAGAGAACATTAATGCCTGCTTTGTGATGTGGGTAGGGAATACAGTTTCACTCAACCTGTGCTGCATGAAGACTTAACCTTTTATCTCTGTTGTAGTGAAATTATCTCTCAATGGGTGAAAGATTAACTGAGGTCTTTTGTTAATTCAAAACTCATTTCTTTATGCGGCTTCTTCCTAGCAAAATAAAATTTTTTTATTTTTTTCTTTTGCTAGGAAGAAGCCACATAAAGAA
>NW_011220793.1:0-435 GCF_000146605.3 Meleagris gallopavo | reverse complement strand
GTAATCAGATAGCATTATAATCATAAACAAAGTTTTGAAACCAGATATCAATTTTAGCTTCCAGTGATAGTTGTAATTAGAAGTCAAATTAGCTTTCTGGATAGACTTTAAAGGGGTTTTTTTTTTTAATTACTTACAAGTATTTTTAAATAGTATTTTTAATTCTTAGGTGGCCAATGATAAAGGCATTTATTTTGCATCGTTAAGAACTGGAGCGTATACTACTTAAGCTTTGATGCTATCAATACTAATACATAGTAAAACTTCAATAATGTTAAATCCAATTAAGTTGGTACAATTCCTCACAGGAATAGCTGCTTCCTTTAGAAAATCATTTCCTGCTGAAGTCTCTGGTTTCAATAAGTCTCAGTAAGCAAGATGTCTTTCAGTTGACACAGGTATTTTACAGTTTGACCTGAAGATTTGGACTTACCC
>NW_011220792.1:0-477 GCF_000146605.3 Meleagris gallopavo | reverse complement strand
GCTAAAAACTGTTCAAAGTATGACTCCTTTTTCTACATTGTTACATTTTGAATGCAACAATGTAGAAACCTTTTCACAACAATCTGATAGAATTAAATAAGGGTATAGTCAGTTATAACCTAATTAAAAAAAAAAGCCAAAATGAGACCAGAGAATGAATTCATAAAAATATTCTTGTGAAAACTTGAGAATACTTATCATTACTCTTCAGAAATCTTTGCTTGTCATGGCTGAAATAAATTCTCATCAATACCATACATCTTCAACCCAGAGTAGGTAATTTTACCCTTCTCCATTGATATCTGCTACATAATATGTAGGTTATTGTTTATTTCTATGAAATACTCATCAGGAAGATTACTTTATATTATTAAACAATTTACAACATTTCCTTTTTTCCTCCATGAAAATAGACTTTATTAAAATAATGTAGATTTAGTTATTTGTTCTTTGAATAAAGGGCTTTCCAAAGAAGAA
>NW_011220791.1:0-511 GCF_000146605.3 Meleagris gallopavo | reverse complement strand
TCACAGAATTGCAGTGTTGTCGTGATGGTGATTAGTTTACTCTAGGACAGGTCACCAGAAAAATACTGATTCACAGATAATAGTATGACTGTATGTTTATCCTCGGCTCCTTTTAGTTGGTGCCATATGTAACAACTTTTCACGTTGAGTGCTGGTAGGAAACACAGGGCACCCCAATTAACAGCCTAGAATTTGCAGCCACTACCATCAGTTACTGGAGGTCACTCATCTTGACACTTCAGCTGTCCTGTGATAGCAAACCTAAAGGGCTGGTGTTATTCTGGAGAGTGGCTTTAGTTTTTTTGTTTTGTTTTGTTTTTATTTGGCTTTGTTTTGCTTGAACTTTAAAGTGTGTGAACACATGTAAGCCTATGGCAACCACAGGGGATTTTCCAGTGACAGTTACATAGGGGATTCAAAGGTACAAACTTCCTTTTCAACCAGACTCCAGTCTTCTGCTGACTTTGGGAACTGATCATTTTGTGCCTGATTGTGGTTCATCTCTCCCAGT
>NW_011220790.1:0-430 GCF_000146605.3 Meleagris gallopavo | reverse complement strand
CATTATACATTTTCAGTAAACAGTGTGAGAGTGTCTCATTAAGAAATATCACAGGCAAAGCACATCAATTATGCAGAGCTTCCTGAATTGTTTGACTATTTATAGTAACTTAAAATGGGATGTTGTCAGTGACAGTGCGATCTTTTTTTCATTTCCAATTGCTGTTTCAAAAAAATTAGAAATACATACCACATTTAGATGAAATACTGCAAGAAATATAACTTTTCTTTTTTCACAATATGAACCACTTGAAAGAACCTTAATAGACAGTATCACAGGTGTGTAGAGGCATGAAATTGGCAGTTGTGCTGGTACATGTCTGAATGGTCTTTCAGTGTCCTTTTTTTACCACAGTAAATTTTCTGATTGTACAGTGGCTTCCAACAATGAAAAGTTTCCAGTATTCATTTAGAGAAAGAAAAAGAAAGGG
>NW_011220789.1:0-577 GCF_000146605.3 Meleagris gallopavo | reverse complement strand
TGGACATGAGTTACTACTTACTACAATAAAATTTGTAAATTTAACTCCCTACTTGACCTAAAGAAAGCATATTTAGTGTTTTAGACTACCTCAATGGTACATTACAAGTCAATGAGCCTCTTCTTTTTCCTTATGAAGGAGTTCCCATTAAAAAAATTACTTACCTGCAGTTGAAATAGGCTGCAGTAACTCTTTCATTTAATTATCTTTTTGATTTGAAAAAGGAAGAATGTTCCTACATCTCACAGCTTCTAGATTGGTACCTTTGACAACTTCTGATAGAGCCTAACCCGTGGATTTCATACTGAAAGTGAACTGTCATAATTTCCCTGAACGTCTGTACCGTTCTTTACTGAGGTTTAGTTTATTAGCTTTACACATAAAAACTGGACTTTGCATGTTAATATTGCTTACACCTACTGTGTTTCTTTTGTTCCCTTCTTTGGTTTTTACATCTTACCTCTGCTTCCTCAAGTTTTTTATTTTAAAAAACACAAGAATTTCCTTCTTTTTCACATACCAGGATTTAAACTATTGTCCTTACAACTGCAAGTTCTATACATTTGTTTACTTCCTG
>NW_011220788.1:0-518 GCF_000146605.3 Meleagris gallopavo | reverse complement strand
GATATGCAAAGGAACTCAAGAGTAAAAATTGGTGAATTTTTCCCATCCAATGCTTTTTTTTTTGTTAGACTTTCCATGAGTGAAATATTTAGAAAAAGAAATATTTTATGCATCTGTTTTTAAAAAATCTCTTTCTATATTTATATATTATATGGTTTATATATAAAATATATATTAATATAAAATATTTAAAAATTGTCATAGAAATTTCTGTGAGTACAAATTACACTAGACGAAAGTGTAAAGAAACTGCACTCTTTGGAGTTACAGATATACAGATGTGGCGTGATTTGTACCTTTTCCACAGGAGAGCTGACTCTTCTACTGATTTGGAACAGCCAAATAACATACATATTTACACACATATGTACATGCATACGGTCCTTTAGCTTGACCTTTGTATTTCAGAAAAGAACTGAATTTCACACTGAAATGTTATTTTTCAGAAGGCTCAATAACTTTTTAACTACATCACTTACCTTAGAGAGGCATGGATGTAGGTATGGATGGCATAACGT
>NW_011220787.1:0-458 GCF_000146605.3 Meleagris gallopavo | reverse complement strand
AGATTAAAACTGTAATAATGAAAAAAAATATAAGAAGTAAGGGTTGGTATAAAGAGATATAAGGTATAACAGAATCTGAGAGCCTTGTTCTCTGCACTTATCCATACCCAGGAGTATGGATCCAAATATTTTTGAATAATCCAGTTAGTAAAAATTTAGGAGTTGTTTTTTTTGTTGGGGGTTTTTTTCTTTTTTTCTTTTTTTTTTTCCTAGTAGTTCTGCTTTAACTAGCTCTAAGTACAGTATGTATTCAGTAGTATGGTGGTGGATAGCAGCACAGTAAGTAAGGTGATGTTGCTACAGGTATTTTCAAAAAAGTATTGTAGGGAGTGTATTTCAGCACCACTTTTTTATTTCCTGAGTCATAAGTTTCACCATCTTTGTGGAAAAACATAACTCATTTTCACTCCTAGCAAACAAAACATGTAGAAATATTTTCTAAAAATTGTATAATACTA
>NW_011220786.1:0-430 GCF_000146605.3 Meleagris gallopavo | reverse complement strand
AGATTGCTTTGGGGCGGCTTTTGGCTGATGGCTTGACTTTGCTCTCAGCTTGTAGTTCCAGCACCAGCCTAGGTGGATGTCTCTCAGCACAGCAGTTTCACACTTATGCTGCACAGTGACATAGTGATCTCTGTGAACTGTAGCTCTGTGGTTAAAATTTCCTATTCAATATACCTGTGTTTTAAAGGGAAGTGCTGTACCACCAGCCTGAAGTGCTGGCTGCACTACAGTTGCAGCCCTGCCTCTGCCGCTTATTTTTTTGCCCCTTTTCTTGTTCTATTCTTTCCCTGCCACCTTTGGAAAGAGAGGTCCCTTTCTCCGTGGTCCTGGCTCCCAGTTAGAGGGACACCGAGCGCTTCCTCTTCCTCGCAGTGTACTCCCCTGCGATGAAATTGGATAAGGAGTGGCTCAGGCGAGTGTCCAACGTGTC
>NW_011220785.1:0-497 GCF_000146605.3 Meleagris gallopavo | reverse complement strand
ACTGCCAGCAGCTGCAGGCAGGGCCCCAGCCTCCTGCTTGTCTGGTGCCAGCTATGGTGATGGGCCCTAGTGCTGGCAAGCTCATCCGATTGGAGAGCCCAGCTTTCTGAACCTCTCCCTGACCACTGGGCACTGCTATTGGCAAGCCCTCGGTTGTCTCCCTGCTGTGGAGCCGGGAGTGTCCCTTCATTCCCCACGCGGTTGGAGCAAAGGGCCGCAGTCCCCACTGTCGAGCAGGTCCCACAAGGTCTCCATGGCATGATGGCAACGCCAGGAGACAAGAGGCCCTTTTGACCCTTTCCTCCTCCTCTCACCTTTTCCCCAGCTTTGTCCTGCAGAAGACAGGCTTGGTGCCAGGCTGCACAGGGATTTTGACCCCCAGTCGGGAGGCCCAGCAGCCCGCTACCTCCTGCTCCAACTTTCCGTCCTCGGGGTCGGAGCTAGAAAGACAAAGACACTCTTGCACGCTCAGGCACAGATTGTCTGCACTCTGCTTC
>NW_011220784.1:0-551 GCF_000146605.3 Meleagris gallopavo | reverse complement strand
GTAGTGATGGTATATTTCAAGGCTGTCCAACATTTTGTCTTGCCTGGGCCCTATAGGGCAAAGAGGAATTTCTTGGATACCCATGAAATATATAATATAGTTAACGTATAACAAATTTATAAAACAAGGCTTAATTTTAATGTATATTTTTATTTAAACATTAAAAAAGAGCAACAAAAACAAAACTTAGGGCATATTTGATTTTGTTTTGTGAAACAAATGCATCAGTCTGGGTCAATGGGAGTGTTTGTAACTCTTAGCAAGTTCTCAAGGTTTTCAGAGATTAATGATGTAATTTTACTCTTTCTGTACTTCATTCCTTAAGCCCAGCCATTTACAAATATGCATACAAACACAAAGCAATTACACTAATAAGGTATGATTGTGAAGCAAGGGATATCTCTCTCTGATAAGGTAGGTCTTATAAAAGTCTATTAAAGAGATCAATTTTTTCATCAAATTGAATAGCTGCACTCTACATGTTCTATTTAAAAATTTGCAGGTAATGTATTTATGGTAATTGAAAACAAAGTAGAAAATACACTAAAAAA
>NW_011220783.1:0-505 GCF_000146605.3 Meleagris gallopavo | reverse complement strand
TCTCCATCTGTAATTACAACGAACAAGCTGCAGAAGGCTCATTAACTCCCTCCCCCCCCCTTCCCCTAAAATACTCCTAACTGTAGGCAAATACGCTGTTTAATATAAACACGGCCCATTTATTCCCCTGTACAATATGCACAGTTTGAGGTAGAAGTTTCCCAGCCTGACCGCTATTGTCTGGCCAAAGAGATAAGCACAACAACTCACTGGTTGCTGATGCAGAGGGAAGAAAAAAAACAACAAAACAAAAAGCAGAAGAGTTTTGGGTTGTTTTGGGGGTTTGTTTTTTTTCCCTTTCAAAACAGATCTGTGTTCCTCATTCTTAACTTTGTCATCACTTCTGCTCAGCAGAAGAGGGGAGCACAGCGACCACGGGTTTCGGACAGCTCTCGCATTTTGGCAGCTGAGGCGCAGAGCACCTGCAGCTCCAACCTCAGTTGGAGGTCAGCTGCTTTGCCGTGTGCGTGCAGGACCACTGCCAGAGCCCTCGGGGTCACAACTC
>NW_011220782.1:0-505 GCF_000146605.3 Meleagris gallopavo | reverse complement strand
CTCCGAGCGGATCGAGGCTGAGGACGGGACCATTGATTTTCCAGTGGCCTGCGTTTCACCTGGCCCAGGAACCTTGCGGGCATCCGTAACCTCACGGCTAACAAGGATTACCTGCCAGGTAGGAGGAGGCTGAAAGCCTTTCTTGCTGCACAGACGGCACAAACGGAGCCATCGCCTCCATTCCCAAAAGCAAACCTCGCCCTCCCTCCATGGAGCCCGTCCGAATACGGGGGCTGTCCTGGGTGGCGACTGCAATGAGCAGCACTTGGGAAGCAGCCATGGAAGAGCCGCTTCCAGCACGACAAACTCTGCCGTGTGGTTTTCCAGGCCACAAGGAGCTGGAGGCCCTCAAATACGCTGAGGTGGCCGCGGCCGCAGCTGTGAGCCGGCAGACTGGGAAGGCCTGCATATTTGGCACAACGTCCCTCGTCTCCCACTGCCTGAGGAAGGGGGAGGACATCGCCTTTGTCCTGAAGGACATAGGAGTGCTCCTCATCGAGGGAAC
>NW_011220781.1:0-443 GCF_000146605.3 Meleagris gallopavo | reverse complement strand
GAGTAGAAAGTAATACTGTCAGCTTTAATTTGGTCATGGAATGTGGTCTGCATAGATGTGTGCAGGGAAAAGCTTGCTTAATTTGAGCCTGGAAAGTAACACTTATTTGTTTGGCAGACAAGATCATAGATGAAGGACATCTAACCAAAGTGGAAGAACAAAGCTTTTGAAAGGTTAGATTTATGGATTATTTAAGTGTTTTGAAGCATGGTTTTATGTGGCCTTAATGCATGTTCTCTCTTAAACTGGCTGTTTGTTTTGTTGAATATTCATGTAATAAAAACAATCAATGAAAGGGGGAGGTATGTTGTGTACTGACCTCAATGCTGTTGTAGAGTAAAAAGGTTGAAAGGAAACAATTTTCAAGGATGGATTGCATGAACTTTTCTCAACTAAGTTTTACCAGAATGTTACTTTTTAATTGAAAGTACAATACATATTTT
>NW_011220780.1:0-356 GCF_000146605.3 Meleagris gallopavo | reverse complement strand
GTGGTAAGGTATTGAGAGTGATGCTTACATGTCCAGAAAAGATGCTATGATGTGCCTCACCATAATCTCCACTAGGCTTTAGCAACAGAAGATATTTTGTAGTTGTATTATGTGCCCCAAAATGCACACCCATCTTTTTGATCGCACTCATACATACCACCTGTATGAATGTGAGACACCATAAAAATGAATACTGAATTTAGCTGTATTTGTTATTGTATATGTTATAGAATGCAACTGGATGGGGGACTTTAGTGTTGTGAAGGTTTTTTGTTGTGTGTGTGTGTGTGTGTTGTTTTTTTTAAGGAAAAGTTATGTGAAACTTCTTCATACCAGTTTATGTGTGTTCTCAATCA
>NW_011220779.1:0-479 GCF_000146605.3 Meleagris gallopavo | reverse complement strand
GTGGAACGGAGCAGAGCCCGGGGCAGTGTGCAGCCCACCTGCAGCGGGGCAGCCCGCAGCCCCACAGCCCCCAGCATGGCCATGGGTGGGCAACGCGCACCGAGGGGCTCCCGGAGACATTAGAAGGCTGGAAACTGAAGGAGGATGGAAACTGTTACTTTTGCCAGGAAAAGTATCAAATGTATCCTCACAGGGTTGGCTGGTTGTTTTGTTTTTTTTGTATTTTTTTTGTGTTTTTATTTATTTATTATTTTTTTCAAGGCTGCTTTGCTTGGGTTTGTTTGTCTCTGAAGCTGGCTTTCTAAATCATCCTAAACAGACAAAGAGGAACAGCACACTGACCAGATACCCAAACAAAGAAAGGTTCTGCTGGGCACGTTTCAATCCAAGTTCAGCCCACCAGAGCCTTTATTTCCCCCAGCACACATCAGACAGCACCCAGCACAGGTAGGGCACTCCCTGCCCACAGCACCAGCTGG
>NW_011220778.1:0-500 GCF_000146605.3 Meleagris gallopavo | reverse complement strand
TTGCAGGGATGGATTACATGTTTACATTTCCCTCCTGCTGCTGTGTGTAGTGAGGATGATCCAAGGAAGCAATGTCAACGTCTTTATGTGTTTTCCTACTCTCCTTATATCGTTTGTGCCTTGGAGTATAAAGAAATTCCTCATATGTGGAGAATATTCCTCATGTTTGGAGCAAGCTGGAAGACGCCTACATTGTAGACTGCAAGAAGCCAGGGGAACAAAATTTAGCATCAGCATTTGAGAGTGTTTTAAGAATGGCCACTTTTCCAGATGTTGGGAAATGCCCTTAAATGGATGGAATAGTTTCAGTGATCCTATCGTCTGGAGAGAACTGCTGGGAGATATCTCTGCCATCAGCAGAAAGGTCTCACACCATGCTGACCCACACTAATGCTGTCCGGCTTTTAAGATGCAATGTACTGGGACATGGGACTTTCCAGATTAGGATAAATATGACCCACTTACAAAACTAAGCATCCCCTATTCTGGGCCCAAGGAGA
>NW_011220777.1:0-430 GCF_000146605.3 Meleagris gallopavo | reverse complement strand
GTAGAAGTGTTCATTCTTACACAAACATACAAACACTGAATCACTTGCTTAACCTGCTCGATGTTTGAAGGCATGTTGGAGGATTTTGGAGCAGACCCCATCATTTGCTTGGGAGTGCAGCAGAGCACAAGGGTAGAGACTGGAGTGGTGCCTGGACCAGGTGATGTGGCAGAGAAAGGCAGAAGAGAAATGTGACCAATTGTACTATCCAGAGAAAGGAAAGCATGGGGACTTATGGGAAACAATGAAGGAAAATGGGTGGGTTGTTTTGTTGTTTGTTTTTTTTTGCGTTTTTTTTTAAATGAATCCTTGGGGGGAGGGAACCCAAGACAACACAGAGCAATTTACTAGCATGTGGAGCAAAATTGCACGTGCAGTGTTCCATGAAGATGTTGCCCTGTGTGTCAGAATGAGTAGGGGAGGAAGAATA
>NW_011220776.1:0-455 GCF_000146605.3 Meleagris gallopavo | reverse complement strand
AGTATTGACACTGGACAATACTTGATTTCTAATTAGAAATGGGAACTTAAAATAGTATCGTTAAGATGGGGTGCTCCAAAATGTTGTCCATTTTTACTTTCAAAGTCAGTTAAATGCTTCAAAAAGTAGTACCCTAGACTGCTACAAGAACAGATATGATCTGATGCCTGATTTATTCCAAACATTTTCTGTTTCTGAATATGAAGAATTTAGAACTACAAATAAAATTCTTCCAGAATTACTTCAGATATTCCACCAAGTGAGAAACAGGAGGGCAACAGGAGTTACAATATGTGATGGATAATGTTGGTTTGCAAAAAAAAAAAAAATTGAAAGAATTAATTAGGATTAAATAGATACTCTTTTAAATGTGGATATAGCAATTGGTCTACAATAACATCATTAAACAAAAGATGGTATTCTGTCTTTAGGAGGAAAGTTAACTAAACGCAATG
>NW_011220775.1:0-568 GCF_000146605.3 Meleagris gallopavo | reverse complement strand
CTCTGCCCTCAAAAGAGGCAGCATCCTCTACCAACAAAACCTTGGACCTTTTGCTGAGATATAAACAGAGTTAGGAAGCTTGGAGACTTCCAAGAAGGATGGGATTCCCACTTGTTCAAAATACATATAGAAGTCTAAAGCATGAGGTTCTCAGAAGTCACTGATCAAGTTCTGCTTTAAGAGATCAACTGCAATGAAAGGAACATATACTCAGCTGGTAAAATGCTGCAGCCCATAAAACCAAGCAGCAGTGAGTGTTGTAAGGGCTGTCCACCTGCTACCTTCTTTTTCTTCTGAAGGATGCCCTTCTAGTTCCTTGTTGAAAGGAAAGGGGGGGAGGGGAAAGATGTGAATGAAGAGCTTTAAATCAGAAACAGGTCCTGAACTCCTTTTTGATAGAGAAATTGGTGCATGACAGTTCATAAACCCAAAAACTGAATTCTCTCACTCTCAGCAGACAATGAAGGAGATGGTAGATTGCAGTGCTGGCACATTAAGTTCTCTTATTAATCCATTCCTGCCAAGAAGCTGTTTCTGGGTGAACTTGCTGACAGCTCTGTAAGACTTT
>NW_011220774.1:0-430 GCF_000146605.3 Meleagris gallopavo | reverse complement strand
CATCGTTACAGTACAGTCACCAGTCTGAAGCAATGTGAGCAGTTGCCAAACCTCAAGGGAACCCATGGGCTACAGCAGAAAGCTGCTGATGGGGGGCGGCAGCAGGGAGAGGGACAGACAGGCAAATGGAGCAGCAGTTACTATTTATTATTTTTTTTCTTTTTTTCCCCTCCCTGAAATGAACACATTAAGCAACAAAGTCTCCTCTGAAACACACCGTCCACCTCCACTGCTGACCCCTGCCAGAGGTTTGGAGCTGCTGCGAGTGCCTGCAGCCATGCAGGGGTCAGAAAGTGGCTTTGCAGTCACAGGAATAAGAGCACCTGATTGCTCAGATCGTTATAACAATATAAAAAAAATCATTATATATGATCGTGATGAAGCATCCAAACTAAAAGCAAGGCCAAACTCCTTCCTTAGCAGGAGGACA
>NW_011220773.1:0-405 GCF_000146605.3 Meleagris gallopavo | reverse complement strand
ATTTTTCTCCCAGTTATGGTATGGTGTCAGTGTGACCTGTTTCTTCTGTTTCTGACTAAAAGTGAAATATTTTGTAGTCCACAGAGATGAAGATTACTGTGTAAGATGATTTGTTAGTATTAGGCAGAGAAGTTATTTCATTTTCTAATTATTTTTTATGTTTCTTTTGCTGCAATCCTTAGCGCTTACATAGGGGGATTTTTACTGGTATGATGTATTTATTTTCTTTCATTCTTTTATTTGCCTTTTTTATTCCCTTTATTCAGTAATTTGAGAAGGAAAGGGTTGTTTTTAAGAAGAAATAATGCTTCCTTAAAGTCACAAGATTTGTATGGTAAGGCATCTGTTGTAATTGGAATGTGTTCGCCAGGCATTCAGAATGAACGGAAATGGTAGCAAATAGAA
>NW_011220772.1:0-511 GCF_000146605.3 Meleagris gallopavo | reverse complement strand
ATAACATCATAGTCCTGTGCCAGCCTTTTAAATATATTAATAAACTTGATCATTCAGTAACTGAATGCTATACTCCTACAGATTTTTGAATGTCATTTACTTATGGAAGTGCTTTTATCTGATGATTCTTTTTCTGGCACTGGGGGCTTATAATAGATCTAAGCCACCTGCCCTAGATTCACTGTGACTGGTTAACAAAGTGGCCAGACATGTTACTTGCATAATTTTCTCTCTCAGTGT
Source organism: Meleagris gallopavo (assembly GCF_000146605.3). Taxonomy (NCBI): domain Eukaryota; kingdom Metazoa; phylum Chordata; class Aves; order Galliformes; family Phasianidae; genus Meleagris; species Meleagris gallopavo. Next base: position 271 of record NW_011220772.1, on the reverse strand, counting down.
GAATTTCCACAGGAAACTCATTGGGTGATTGATTTTTTTTTTGGTAGACAATTTAAAAATAAATTTAAAAATAAAAGAAGTCTTCTCTTAATTGTTTAGTTGCCATTGCCAAGGAGCCAGTTTTTGTGTTTCATTAGATACCTTGCTGAGATTGGTATTTCCATGGGCTTTGTTAATCTTCTCTTGAGACTGAAGGAGCAGTTCCTGCCTCTCCTCTGACCCCACAGTGAATATAAAGGGAGCTGTAGAAGCAGTTGTTTCCTGACAGGAA
>NW_011220771.1:0-494 GCF_000146605.3 Meleagris gallopavo | reverse complement strand
AACCAATTCCGGTTCTCCTCAAAGCAGAGCTGTTGGTCAGACTTGCTGGCACTAGATACTAAACATGGCAGTGAGATGGGCCGATGAGGTGTCAATCTCAGAGTCAGAGATTGCTTTTGTAGTTCTTTTATGGCTGCACGGTTCCTCAGCAAGCAGTTACACCTGCCAGCTCAATCCAAGCCATCCCTTAGATGCTGGCCTGCACAGCTGTGGAGCCTTTGCTCACATGCTCTGCATCTTGCTTGACACACACAACTCACAGCACTCCGTGTTTTCTCTCTCCAGCGATGATGGGCTGTGTGCTTCCATCAGTGGAGAGCTCCTAGGAAGCACAAATGGCTGCAGTTCAATTGAGAGCCTTCCAAGTAACAACAGTGATGGACACAAGGAGCTCGTCCAAGTTCAAGCCCTGATTTCTCCCAGCTGTGCTGAGGATGCTGACCTGAGCCTGCCAGACACCACAGTCACCAGTTTGGACTGTGACCCAGTGTCTC
>NW_011220770.1:0-473 GCF_000146605.3 Meleagris gallopavo | reverse complement strand
ACTTCTCTTCTCTTTCTCTCTGCTGTATTTGAGCATGGACTTCTGCCAAATAAGAAGCTGAAATCAAAGGCAAATCAGAGCCATTTATAAATCAAACTTGAACTAGATTTTTGCCGTTAATTTTTTTTTTTGTTCCTTTAATATTGTGTGCTGTGATAACTTGAAGGGGAAAGGCATCAGACTTTCAGGGTGCTAGCATTTAAGCTTAGACCCTGAGATAATATCTAGCCTCCTCAAGTTTCTCTTTCCCTAGCAGATAAGACCTCACGCAGTGTGGTGGCCCTGGTCTGGATGTGATGAGATGCTCCTGCAAATAGCTCTCCAACACTCATCAGCTCCTCTTCAACATTCTGCTTTCCTTCTCCCTTTCTAATCAGACCCAGGTGCGTGACACTCCAAGCTCAGTGTAGACATTGGGGCACATCAGCACCCTTTGCTTGGCTTCTCTCTAGTTCCCATGGGCACTAGATTTT
>NW_011220769.1:0-455 GCF_000146605.3 Meleagris gallopavo | reverse complement strand
CTTCAGGATTCACACAAATTGTTCTTTTTCTATAGCGAAATTGCCAGCAATTCTACTCAGTGTGAGCCCGGCAGCGCAGCACTCCTGGGATTCCCTCCCCTGCCTCCTCCTTCCACTCCCCTGCTCGCCCCCAGGAGCTCTTTGCACTCCCCCTTTCCCTCTTATCAGCAATGAGACTACCCGTCGCCCTGCCTTCCCCCCACCCTCGCCCTGAGCTGTGCACGACTCAGGTGAACGTTTCCCCTCCTCCCCACCTGCCACCCCTCCCTCCCCCCCCCCAATTCCCCTTGTTCCCACACAGACCCCACTGCACTGCCTTAGCACGGCGAGGTCACCCCATCCAACTTACCCAGCATCCTTCTTTTCTAAGGATGCTAAAAAAGGCCCCACGGAACACAACAGCTTGAGGTATCCTCCCCCACCACCCACCTTCCCTCCGAGGCAGGCAGGCACGA
>NW_011220768.1:0-355 GCF_000146605.3 Meleagris gallopavo | reverse complement strand
AAACCTTATCATAGATTCTTTATTTCTAAGTTAGTAATTTCTTTTCTTTTTTTTTTTTTTTCATTTTAAAATAGTTTTCCTATTGCATTTGAAGAGTGTAGTAGTGATTTAAGGAAATGGCTCTGAGTTTTTTGTCATCTATTTAGAGATATTGTGTTCTACCTGCAAATGTTTTTGTGGATTGCAGTTTGCAAATTTTACTTTTATAAGTGTTAAAATAATCTTGAGAGGTTGTTGGACCACATTCAAGTAATCACAAATGCTTGTTTCAATCATATAAAGACATGACACATTTTGTATTTTGTGGCTTAGTAAGAAGTTTTTTTATGAGTTTTATTCAGCTGAAGCTCTGGTT
>NW_011220767.1:0-312 GCF_000146605.3 Meleagris gallopavo | reverse complement strand
GGTGCCCCTCAGTGCTGACAGTGCTGGAGTTGGTGGGGGAAGCGGGATCTGTCATGGCATGACTCATGAGGATATAATGACTCCCCTTCCCTCCCTCCCTTCCCTTCCCTTCCCTTCCCTTCCCTTCCCTTCCCCTTCCTTCTTACCACCAGTCATAAAGGCACAGTTGCTGCAGTATAACAGCCTGTTGTTTGCTGGAGCTCTTGGCATAGTGGCACTGGGTGGCTTCTCAGTGTCCTTTTCAATGACCCAGAAGGAGAGCAGTCAGGACTGAAGGCATTTTTATGCTGTTTCAACTCTATAAACTCAAAA
>NW_011220766.1:0-485 GCF_000146605.3 Meleagris gallopavo | reverse complement strand
ATGAGCACAGTGTGAGCTCACATGAAGCCAATGTGTGACAAATACCTCTAGGACTTACTCTGCCACTTGGGAAGGAAAATAGAAGCATTTTCAACACTTTCTCTCCTGCCCATCCAATGCTTTTTCAGGAAAAAGGAAGGGGCATGAGAAGTCTGAACACAGACAGAAATATAACAGCTCCCTCAGGGACAGGCAGCACAGAGAATAAGAGGAGAGTATTAATATCCCCCTGTGATGCCAGCAGTTTTCAAATCACATCCAATTAAAGCTTAGATCAAAAGCAGGTATTACAGCAAGTGGAATTTACCCCTTGACTCTCCTTTCTTCCCACCCCTTCCATTGCCTTCACTGCGATGCACAAGTGTGTCTAGCTCAGAGCAAATGGCCAAATTGCGTCAGCCACAGAAAAAATCTTTTCTAACCTTTTTTTTTCCCCAAATAAACAAAAACAGCCTTCTCCCTGGCAATTTCTGCTCTCTTTCATG
>NW_011220765.1:0-383 GCF_000146605.3 Meleagris gallopavo | reverse complement strand
GTCCAACCACAACCTAACCATTCCTACCCTAACTCTAACTAACCCTTTGACTAAATCTTCGTCCCTGAGCACCACATCCAAATGGTTTTTTAAACACATCCAGGCATGGTGACTCAACCACCTCCCTGGGGAGCCTATTCCAGTGCTTAACAACCCTTTCTGTAAAGAAGCTTTTCCTGATGTCCAACCTAAACTTACCCCGTTGCAACTTGAGGCCATTTCCCCTTGTCTGTCACCAGTGAGAAGAGACCAACCCCGCTCTCACTGTAAGCACCTTTCAGATATTGGAAGAGAGCAATAAGGTTTCCCCTCAGCCTCCTTTTCCCCAGACTAAACGGCCCAGATCCTTCAGTCTCTCCTCATATGGCACATTCTCCAAGCCC
>NW_011220764.1:0-325 GCF_000146605.3 Meleagris gallopavo | reverse complement strand
TTGACTATAGGTAGTGCATGGTACAATGAGAGAAGTAGGAGGCAACCCTGTAATGTTCCAGCGTTCACAGGCTTGCACCACTTCCAGTACTGGTTGAAAGACTGAAACATGCTAATCATTTACATTCCTGACAGCCTTCTTTCTGCTCAGTTTTATGACTGCATTCTATTTTATGATGTTCCACTTGGGTTATTCTAGGGTGGCTGTGTTTTTTCCTTCTTTTTTTTCTTTTTTTAAGTCAACCAGTTTTTTGAAAACTTGGAGTAGAATCAGAGTATTGTCTTAAACAGTAATTAACTTCCAGTAGCAAAAGTTAGTTTCTTCC
>NW_011220763.1:0-466 GCF_000146605.3 Meleagris gallopavo | reverse complement strand
TATATATATATATATATATATATTTTCCTTTCAACTTGTTAGTGCACACTCATGCATGCAGCAAACTTACCAAAGTGGCAAGAATCCCAGATATATAAGATTTGACCCAAACTGTCCACAGCAAGGATACATAGACTTCCAATTAATTTTGTTGCTTATCACATTGTATAATGAGTGCTCATCTGCTCAAGAAGCATTAGGTATGATGTAAGGCTAGATGCAAAGATGTAGGAGAAAGGTAATAGGTTTTATTATTTAAAGTGATAATGGGTCTAAAGAATGTGACAAGCATTTGAATCATGGCAATATTTAACAGAACAGAACTGAAAGCCATTTAAATTTCTATTTGTTTCAGAGTAAATCTGACAATTTTGAGCTGAACACTTTTCCAATCTAGCTCTGATTATAAGACTACTGAAAGAGAGCTTTGTAATGGGAATTGATTGCAGCTTTAACTCCAGAGCCG
>NW_011220762.1:0-439 GCF_000146605.3 Meleagris gallopavo | reverse complement strand
AGTCCAAATTCCGTTGCAATGAACAGAGACACCTACAGCAGATCAGAGTCCTCAGAGCTCCATCCAGCCTGACCTTGAGTGTCTGCAGGACAGGCATCCGCCTCTCTGGACAACCTGTTCCAATACTTCACCACGCTTATTGTGAAAAAATTCCTCCTGATGTGCAATCTAAACCTCCCCTTTTAGTTTGAAACCGCTTCCCCTTGTCCAACCACAACCCTGCTAAAGAGTCTGTCCCCTTCCTTCTTACAGCCTCCCTTCAGATACCGAAATGCCGCTCTCAGGTCTCCCCAGAGCTTTCTCTTCTCCAGGCTGAACAGCCTCTGGTCTCTTAGCCTGTTCTTGTAGGGGAGGTGTTCCATTCCATGGATCATTTTGTGGCCATCTACTGGATGCACTCCATCATGTGGCCGTCTCTCCTGTACTTCATGTCTGGATG
>NW_011220761.1:0-337 GCF_000146605.3 Meleagris gallopavo | reverse complement strand
AAAATGTATTCAGTTTAATTATCTGGTAGGAAAAACAATTTTGCTCATGATTTTGGTCCTTTATGGAGTAAAGTTAATGCAAGCTGTAGCGTGTGATGCAAGTTATGCATTTTACCTGCTTTCATAAGTCTTGTCTTAATCTTTTTAAGTCTCTCTATTACTTTTACCTTTTGCATTTAGGCAAAATATTGTTTACTATCTCATTAAGCTCAGCAGAGAACAATTGTAAGCTTCATTAGACCACCCTGACAATATATGGCTTTAATTATCTTCTTTACTCCTAGAAACTCTCACACCAGAGTGAAGTAACAGAGTACTTGTAATATCTTCCTACAAT
>NW_011220760.1:0-385 GCF_000146605.3 Meleagris gallopavo | reverse complement strand
ACATCCGGGTCAAAGGTACTGAGAGCAAGTCAGCACACCAGCTCCCTCTTACTTAAGTGGACTATCAGAAAGGGTGGAAGGTAATTTAATTTAAAAAAATAAAAAAAAAAAGTAAAAGAAGAAAATAAGAAAGGATTGATTTCAGAGTTTTCCACAAATATACAGGTGTACTCTTCACTGGGTAAGGAGCTGGCTGGAAGGCCGGGCCCAGAGGGTGGTGGTGAATGGAGTTACATGCAGTTGGCAACTGGTCATGAGTGATGTTCCACAGGCGTGAGAACTGGGGCCTGTCCTGCTTAATATCTTTATTGATGATCTGGATGAGGAAATTGAGTGCACACTCAGCAAGTTTACAGATGCCATCAAGCTGGCAGGAAGGTGTTGA
>NW_011220759.1:0-452 GCF_000146605.3 Meleagris gallopavo | reverse complement strand
TGGTCGTTAAAGAAGATGAGTAAGAGTACTGAAATGAGCTGTTCTTTTTACCTGGATATCACTGCAGATCTTTTATATATTACACAAGTACTAATTTGTTTGCCTTTGAGGTCTGTGGTAGTTTGTCAGTGAAGACAGTTTCCAGAGAAAATGGAATAAACGAAAGAAGCGTAATGATTAAAAAACAAAACAAAATCAAAACAAACAACAACAAAACCAGAATGAAAGACAGAAAAAAGAAAAAACATTGAAAAATCTCAGAGCATATGGTTTGGAGGCACAACCAGAACTGCAATAAAGAAGAAAGAGACTCTAGAAAAGACAGACATTTATAGGCAAATCCCATAAGTCTTTCACACCAATAATCTGAAAGCCACACCAAAAAAATGTGATACCTATATGAGACATGCATCAGTCAGGAAAAATAATAATTGAACAGAAAAGTAATCTGT
>NW_011220758.1:0-440 GCF_000146605.3 Meleagris gallopavo | reverse complement strand
AAACAGGTTAACAACAGCATTAAGAATCAAAGCAGCAGCCAACTGCCTATGAAACATAAAGAAGAAATACGTATCTATAAAGTGAATATTTAAGAAATGGCTGTTAAACTCTTAAATGTGAACGAATCAGTTCACCAAAAAAAGGTCCTAGCTAGAGCAGTAATAGCTCACCTTTCCTTTGTGCAGGGACATGATCTGCAAAAGCTCAAAGTCCACTGTAGCAACATGTTTAGGAAGGAAGGTTAAAGAAGATTTCTCAATAAAACAAACAAAGATTTACAGAAACTTCAATTCTAAGGATAGACCATGAAAATCCTCAACTTCCTTTCACTTGTAGATTCTAAAGTCCACTTCACCATGGCCAGCTGTTCTACCTTCTTTAGTGCTAATGTAGTAACAAAATACAGTAGTTCTTAACACAGAAACATGAAAAATATCCC
>NW_011220757.1:0-512 GCF_000146605.3 Meleagris gallopavo | reverse complement strand
CCTCTGCCTGAGAGCAGGATGCACAGTCACGTGGCCAGCTTGTTACTTCTGGCCATTCACCCAAACACTTCCTGCCCCAGAATGCCACGTCTTCATAACCAAGCTGGTACAGTTTCTGTAGGCTTCTGCCAAAATCCCTGTACCCAACCCATCAATTCCATTGCTGTGTATGGCTGGGCTGTTGCATGGAAATGCGTGAGGGCAGGGGGCCACTGATCAGGCACCAGCTGTGCCGATCTGTCCTGTACTTTTTTGTTTTCTGAGTTACGACAGGACAGACTTGTAGCGGATCTGTTGAAATTGCAAATTCGAGATCTAATTTAGATTTTTATTTTCCTGGTCAACGCAGTCTGTTGATTCAGGATTCTGGTCATCGTGTATTGACATGTTACAAACTTGACTTACTGGAATATGTAGAATTGGGTTCTTCCCTGTTAATATGCCAACTTCTTGCTGTAACATTTCAATATTGTTTTCAAAAGCTGGTTTCATTCTTTAAAGTATTATTCCTC
>NW_011220756.1:0-411 GCF_000146605.3 Meleagris gallopavo | reverse complement strand
CAACTTGGCTGAGCTGTGGGAGTTGGGACAAGATGTTCATTGGGAGTTGGACAAGATGAGCTTCAAGGGTCCCTCCCAACTCAAACAATTCTACAATACTACAATACTATCTGATGTCAATAAAGGCAATCCTAGGTAACCCAACTGCATTGAGTGAAGAGGAATTGACTCGGGCGGCATATAAATATATAATATAGTTAATATACATATATAAACAACAAACTCCTTTTTGGGTATTTTATTAAGACTTTTTTTTTTTAAAAAGGGGGGTGGGGCAACAAAAACATAAAATTAGTGGGCTGAACATGTATGGGACTCCAAGGCACATCCCACAGCTCACATGCGGCATCTTTGTGCCGCTGTACAGAACTGCTCCTGGGGAATTTTGCAGAAATTGGTAAAACCAAACAA
>NW_011220755.1:0-497 GCF_000146605.3 Meleagris gallopavo | reverse complement strand
AGATTTCTGTCATGGTTTTATTGATTATTAGTTATCAGTATTCCACATCATAACATCACATAGTGCACTGGGAGTTTAACTGTTAATGCTCAAGTTCCAGGTACCTGTTCCGGAAGAGAAGAACTACATTCCCCAGCTTGCTTTGCAGTCAGAGAGGAGATATCACTCCTAGCAAGGAGTTTTTGCAAAATCCTCCGCCCTGCTAGTCACAGAATCGGCCCTAACCAGCCCATAAACCATTGACAATTTAGAATTCCTGAAGTACTGCCTGTGGTCTAAGACCATAAAGAGTCCTGAGTACCTGAACGGATCTGTGGCACTAAAACTTTTTGAATTTCAAACGTTCTTAGATATGAAGTACTGACTGAAGTGTTAAAATCAAAGGTCTTTTTTTGTTTTGTTTTACACATCCAGATAATTGTATTATAATGCTCTTGATTTATTTTCTGATCTGTATTTACAAAACTACGTCCTGACAGTGATAACTGGATATAATT
>NW_011220754.1:0-415 GCF_000146605.3 Meleagris gallopavo | reverse complement strand
CCGTTCCCCTGCTCCTCGTTAGGGAATAGTTTCCTCTGTGGTTTTTCTCCTCGCGGGGCCCTGGGGCTGCTCTCTGTTGAGGAAAATTCTTTGATCAGTAGAAATTACACCAGGAAAATATTTTCCGTTTCTGTTAGGATAAAAATGGCTCAAGCAAAGCATGATTGATTGCTGAAAACGGAGGAACCCCAGTGCCTTTTCGGAAGGCTTCCTACTGTTCCTGCAGACAGTAAACACAGAACAGATTTAGCAGCAGAGCCCAGCATGAGGCAGCCTCTCACTGCAATAATAGCAGAGCCTTTACTTTTTTTTTTTCCTTTTTTTCTTTTTATTTAAGAAATCCATTTGACACAGCTGATGGAAGGCATGCTGCGGCTCGCCTTGCAGCACTGCTCTGCTGGAGATGCGGCCGTCG
>NW_011220753.1:0-445 GCF_000146605.3 Meleagris gallopavo | reverse complement strand
CAGGGTGCTCTGCTGGCATGCAGCAATAACACCTGCAGTGCTCCAAGAGGTGCTCCGTGCTGAGATGTTTCCCTGTGCCATTCCTCGTGTAACCATGAGGTCAGCACTGCAGGTCTGCTGTCCCACCTCCCAGGCCCAGCCTGGCCCACACGTTGTGGGTTTTCCATGCTGTTTTGTAAGTCAGAGAAGAGCAGCGTTTCCCATGGAGAAAGAGAATCATCTCTCAAACCTGGTTACAATCTCTTCCCAATAGAACAAACAATGGCTTTCCTGTTGTTTTTCTTTTTCCAAAAAGAAAAAAAAAATCATCATAATACGGTATTTTGCAAACCCTGAGGTTAACTGATAACAGATCGGAGAGCTTCCAGCTCCTCGGCAGAGGGAAAAGCATTTTCTTGTGATGCTGCCCACCCTACCCGCTCTGTGGTCATGGTGGGATGCATCC
>NW_011220752.1:0-457 GCF_000146605.3 Meleagris gallopavo | reverse complement strand
TTTAGTTGGCTGCCACACTGCGTAATAACCTGTCAGCACTTCAGGTGGGATTTATTTGTGCATTAAAAATTGCCTGGGGCGGGCGGATGCAGACACTCTGCAGCATGCTGGAAAAATGTGCCTCCAGCGTAAAAACAGCCTCTCCAAATATTTCACCCTTTTTAATAAGTGCATTTAATTAAAGTCATATAACTTTTTTTTTATTTATTATTATTAAAAAGGAGGGAGGGGGAGGGGAAAAATGAAAGTGGGGGCCTGCTGAGGCTGCGAGCAAAGGCTGGAATACAAAGAGGGGGTTTAAATGTTCGTATTTAATGGAAAAGTCATCAACAACATGTTGTGTTTCTCTTTATTTCTCAGCCTCGCTTTTGATTGTGGATAGAAAGTTGAAGGGAGTTCCTGGATTTCCACGCTGCCTTTTCTCTCCCTCTTCCCCTCTCCATCCACTTCCATTCTC
>NW_011220751.1:0-534 GCF_000146605.3 Meleagris gallopavo | reverse complement strand
GGCTGAGTAGTGAGCAGAGGAGCTGCAGCTGCTGTTCCTACACAGGAAGGAGCAGAAGAACATTTGTGAGATCGCTTAACAGGGAGAGCACCTTCTCCCTGGAAGGGTGTGACAGGGACCTACTACTCACTGACTGTGTGTCCTGGTGGGCTCCCTCCTGCAATTACAGGGGTTGATGTCCTCAGCCAAAGGAGCCCCTCTGGCTGAGGATCTGCAGGAGCATTTTTTTGGGACTGCTGCCTCTTGGCTGGGGCTGCAGTTGCAGGTGCAGCCAATCTCTGGGAGCTTACACCTCCTGGCTGGTTGCAGCGTGGGGCTTTGCTGCATGTAGAGCAGAGTGTCCCAGAGTCAGATCTGTTCTGGGTGCATCCTTCGCCCTTCCTCTTCCACCCTGTGTCCTTGCCCCAAGTTCCTCTGCTGCCATACCCGTCCTCTTGACATTTTTTGTGGGCTTTTTTGAAAAGGAAGCCTGCACCAGCTTCTACAGCTCATCAGCAGTTTGTCTGGCTTTGTTCAAATCTCTAATTGCTTTGA
>NW_011220750.1:0-420 GCF_000146605.3 Meleagris gallopavo | reverse complement strand
CCAGCCCAGCGTGGCAACACTCCCGAGTGGCTGCTGCTGGGGCTCTCGGCTCTAAGTTTAGCCCTACGATGAGCTCAGACCCCTCGCTGAGGTCTCTGAGTCACCACCTCCCCTCCAACCTCCGGCACTGTCCGTGCTGATGGATCCTTTGCCACCGGTGCTGGAGCAGGAGATGTGAATGCGTCCAGGGGAGGGGATGGCATGAGGCTTGTCCCGAAAGCCTTGGCTCTGAGGGATTGGTGATTGCCCTGCATTGCTCCTGTGCTGGTTTTGGCGTTTTTGTTTTTTTTCTTTTTTTTCTTTTTCCTTTTTTTTCCCTCCTGGCTGCCTGTTGCATGGAGAACAAAAACAAAAAGCAGCACCGGCTCCTCCTCACCCTTCCCCTTCTGATTGTCAGAGCCGAGCTCTGCCCTCTGCGTG
>NW_011220749.1:0-614 GCF_000146605.3 Meleagris gallopavo | reverse complement strand
AGTTTGTTTTTGCTATGAGCAAGTCCAAACCTAATAAGCTATGTAAGGTATTAGCACTGGCAGCCTCTCCTTCAGAATGCCTCAGTTAAATTCAACTCAACATTAGTACAAGGGAAAGATCAGAAATAATTAAGGGAAATCTTCACGAAGTGCTTCTTGAAAAAAAAAAGACTATTTTTTACCTAGAACAGGAAAAATGGCATCATTATTTCAGCGTTTATTACAAATTCATTGTCTATCTAGTTCTCCTCTTCCTTAGAACTTAAACAAATTAAGTAAAAATATACACACATCAAGCTACGTGTTTAAATAGCAAGGGCAAACGCTAATCCGCAATTCAAACAGGCACCAATGATCTTCATCTTTTTTTTTTCATTCTAAATATTAAGTTTCTTTACCTAGGAATTCCAAGTGAGCTAAGTGAGATACTTGGAGCTTTTTCCTTTACTGAAGGCCCATCATTTTTCTAACCATGGGTCTCAGTTAAAACAATGGGACTGTAAGCATGACTTCGGCTGAAAGTTCATTTTCTACCCTCTTCTATTTCAGAAATAGGCTGGTAAGGAGCTGTGTCCATGCTCAAGGTCTCAAAGCACTTAAGTCATCACTTCAAT
>NW_011220748.1:0-415 GCF_000146605.3 Meleagris gallopavo | reverse complement strand
CATATTCCACGAATTCATAGAAAAGTACGGTACAGTCTACTGGTCACTTTTATAATGTCTGAAGACCACTTTAGCAGGAAGCTTGTTTGTTTGGTTTTTGGTTTTTTTTTTTCCAAGAAGCAATGGGAAGAGTTAATAAATGGAATTTTTTGTGTTGAGTTAATGATCATCAGATTTCCTCCATTGCTAAAAATGGGATTAAGTGTTATAGAGAGTTTACAAAGACTAGATGAAACTATGTACTGTGTTTGTATTTCTCATACAGTCACATTTTTACTATTGCTGAGAACATCTCTGAATTTGAAGAATTAAACCAAAGCGTGGTAACTGCTTTTTATTGCCACTATAAATTCCACAATGGTATATTTGTAGTTCCTCCTCCAGCAACTCTTTTCATTTCAGTAATTATGTTAAA
>NW_011220747.1:0-522 GCF_000146605.3 Meleagris gallopavo | reverse complement strand
CACTCCTCTTGTTAGGGCAATTTTTTCTCAAAGCACTCAATTGTCACATAGCTTATCTGGCATGCCTCACAGGCTTTCAGGTATTCACCTTTTAAATCAGATGCAGCAGGCTAAGTAACATCAGTCTTAGCAGGTCAGAGCTCCAGTAAGCTTCAGGAGCAAAGACTTCAAGAGAAATGAAACTATAGGGAAATGCTAGATATGGTAAACTGTCAGAAAAGAAACAGGAGGAAAAAGTCAGAGAAGGAAATGCCCTTGAAAGATCTTTTGGGACTTTTTAAGGGTTAGTGAAATTGTGCTACAAGACCTTCAGAAATTTATCCATATAAATGAGAATCTGTTGGTTTACTAATAAAATGCACATATGCATGGAACTTCAAGAACTGAATGTCCAATTTATATACACTGCTTCAATACTCAGACTTTAATTCTCTTGTTCTTAGACTGAATAAATAAGTAGAGGAAAATGAAACAGTCACTCTTTCTTTCACTGCAGGTTGAACTTATTAGTCTTCCAACTTG
>NW_011220746.1:0-428 GCF_000146605.3 Meleagris gallopavo | reverse complement strand
CCCAAGACTGCAAATTCTGAGAGATTTAGCTCCTGTTCTTGCTTAAAGTAAATTTTCAAACACAGGATTAATAATACATTGGAATAACTCCGTTGGAATATGATGAACAAATGACTAGATTCCAGCATCACAAAAATATATTTCTCTAGCAAGTAGCCCCCTTCCATTTGAAAAACAGCCACAAAAACTGGAAGAAAAGAGACAGACGGCACTACAGAGTGGAGCCTTGCATCACATAATCACTGAGCTGCAGGGGCTGAACTTTTCCTCCCTTTTGAAAGGAAGAGAGGAGGGAGAGAAAAAAAAAAAGAAAAAAGAAAAATGAAGCTTTAGTCTTAAATTCACCCCTAAATTTTTTTCTCTGAGAGATGAGACCTAATAGAACAGCTTCCGCAGAAGAAGAGTGGGGAAAACAGGAGAAAAGATCA
>NW_011220745.1:0-523 GCF_000146605.3 Meleagris gallopavo | reverse complement strand
TTATATGTTGAAATGGTGTATGACAGTTTAAACATTCTTAAAATGAAAGAAACAAGTACTTGTTTTATGGCAGCAATACAGTGATGTTGTCCTTTATTTATTTATTTATTTATTTATTTATTTATTTATTTATTTTTGCAAAAAAGTCAATCAAAGTAACTGCAGGTCAGATTTTCAAACACTGCAATGTCATCAACCTTCAGATCACGCTGTATCTCTAATTTTTTTTTTTCCATATGCAGGGGTCCTCATCCAGAAAACAATGAAACATGAGATAACCTAGTATAGTCATACCTAATGCTGATTTTCTTCAATTGACATTTGCATAATTTGCTTGTCATTTCCTCATGGATTTTGTGAACTCCATTAAATAATGCATATTAGCAGCCTATTAATTAGTATTTATCCTGTTTGCCTTTAAGATGGTAAAGTAAGCCTTGATTATTTCTGAAGCAGAAGTAATGATAATGAAATTGATGTTTTGTTTCTCATGCTTTCCATCAAGGGTTCAATGACAGTAGCA
>NW_011220744.1:0-535 GCF_000146605.3 Meleagris gallopavo | reverse complement strand
CTAGGCACCTTTTCGAGGACCTTTTTCCCCTGCTCTCGGGAACTCCTATTACCATCCCTCCAGAATGCTACCGTGAACTCCCCAGCTCACAGGTTACCGCACCCTGATTCTCGGATTTTGGGCCCAATCCCTCAGCACTACTATACTCCTATCTCTCGGATCAATAGGGGTGCACTGCTGGCACGTCGTCAAGCGCACAGGGTGCCGCACACCAACAGCTCCCTCCCGAGACTCTTCCTTCCACCAACACAGCCGCTCCGTCCGTCCCTGGCCGTGCCCCTCGCGGGACAACGGAGCCGCAGGTCGGGACTCCGCTCTCGCTTCGCACTGAAGTGCGTCTCAGTCACACACACTCCAGAGTCTCAACCGACCCCAAGGCAAGAATTAAACTCTCTTACCTTGCTCCGTGCACGAAGTTACCGGGTCGCAGTGGCCAGCACCCGTGCCTGCCTGCCCCTTGGCTTTTACAGAGTCCGTCCTTTATCTAACAGCCTCGGTTTCCTATCGGCCGTCCCAAGGAGTCACCCCACCACCC
>NW_011220743.1:0-501 GCF_000146605.3 Meleagris gallopavo | reverse complement strand
TGAGAAAGACGACTGAGAGGGGACCTGATCCAGGTTTTATAAATATCTGAGGTGTGGCGGCCATAGCGGTGAGGCCAGTCTCTTTTCAGTGGTACATGGAGACAGGACGAGGGGAAACGGACATAAGCTGCAGCACAGGAAGTTTCGCACGAATGTGCGTAAGAACTTCTTCACAGTGAGGGTGACGGAGCACTGGAACAGGCTGCCCAGGGAGGTTGTGGAGTCTCCTTCTCTGGAGATATTCAAGTCTCGCCTGGACGCCTACCTGTGCGACCTGGTGTAGGGAACCTGCTTTGGCAGGGGGTTGGTCTCGATGATCTCTAGAGATCCCTTCCAACCCCTACAATTCTGTGATTCTGTGATTCTGTGAAGTTATATGGATTAATAGAATCATAGACCATCATGGGTTGAAAGGGACTCACAAGGATCATTGAGACCAGCTTCTGACTCCACAGAGCACCACCCAAAATCCAAACCCAATGCCTGAGAGAGCTGTCCAAA
>NW_011220742.1:0-495 GCF_000146605.3 Meleagris gallopavo | reverse complement strand
TTGGTTTTATCTCTGCTTCACATTACATACCTGGAATGTGACTAAGTGTGCTTTCCTGCTGTTTGGAGAGCTATAACAACTTTCACCTTCTTGTTAGACGTGTAATAATTTGCAAGTTTAAAAGACGGTTGCTTGGTGTCTGTTTTAGAACTGTCTGTGAAAGTGAGTAGAAAATAACGTGGTTTCACAAAAAGTCTCTAGCTCACTTTAGTGCTTGCCTCTTGTCACTTCACACTGTTCCTTCATCTCCTGAGAGAATCTATTTTTTTATATATGTGTGTGTACTTTCCCAAATGAAAGAGGGCAGCCAGGCGTAGCTGGCACACACAGCCACTAAGCAAGGGTAAAGGGAAGCTTCTTTTGAAAGCTTTTTCATTTTAACTTATTTTGTCTGCTGCCAGTCTTCAGTCTTGGTCCAGTGAAGGCAAGCATTTTCCACTCTGCACGAGGCAGAAAGCTGTGCAAGCTATTGTACAAATCTGCAAGCGGCACTGA
>NW_011220741.1:0-386 GCF_000146605.3 Meleagris gallopavo | reverse complement strand
GTATTGAAGGATGAAGATATGTGAGGTGTTTCAAGACTAAAGAACCTTGCAGCTAAGTCGTGTAATGGCAGAGGAGAAAACTTAATCTCTGGACAGTAGCAATTGACGTCCTTTAACAATTTTTATTTGGATATACACAGTTATGACTGTGGATGTTGTATTAGCCATAACTTCTTTTTCCTAGTAAAAACTTTTCCTCAGTTTAATTTTGAAAAAATAAACCCTGCAGAGTAAATGTGCAAGAAAAAAATATATCTTTTTTTTCCAACAAGGAGGCTGGAACTAAACCAGACTTAGAAGAGATATGTGTGGCTGGGAAAAAAGGAAAAGGTACAGGATAAAGTGAGAAGGGAAATTGATGCTAATGACAAATTTAGCTTGGAAAC
>NW_011220740.1:0-367 GCF_000146605.3 Meleagris gallopavo | reverse complement strand
TTACATGCAGTGAGAGTTGGGGCAGACACTCTTCAATTTCAGAAAGGACTAGTTTGTGTGTGGGCAGTCACCTGCTGATCTAACCGAAGACCTAACACCATAGAGTAGAATGTTTATGGTCAGAACTTCAAAAGCAAGAAGTTGTTCTGTTACATAAGGCATCCTATCCTTGTTAGGCATTGTTAAATCTTATTATTCTTTTTTTTTTTTATTTTAAATATAATTCCTTTTCTTAGAAAATTGCATAAACCCAGCTGCACTGGCTTTAGTTCAATGAATTAATTAGTTCCAATAGAGGCGATTGAAATTTCTGTGAAGTTTGTGTTAGGTAAGTATTCAAAAGACTGATGCTATTTTCAAAAGTTGT
>NW_011220739.1:0-415 GCF_000146605.3 Meleagris gallopavo | reverse complement strand
TCACCAGACTGATGTGGCATTTGTTTCTAAAAGCTGCCAAAGAGGACAGCAGCTCGCTGATAACATCTTTCTGTCAGGCTGTGCGAATGTGAGGAGCAGTTGTGAGAGTGCAGATGGCAAATTTGTTCATGGTTTTGCATATGTAAAAAAGAAAGGGAAAAAAAGAGGGAGGGTTTGAAAGAACCCTTAGTTCTTACTGTTGGCGTGTGAGACTGGCTCTTTAGAAACTAATTTCTCTGAACAGGTTGCTATGAATTTTTCTTAAGATGCAACACCACAACTTCTCTCCATCCCTGGAGAGAGATCTTCTTCCTCCTTCCCCAGCTTACTGCACAAATAGAGAGCTCTGCCTCGTCACTCAGCACTGCGATAAGCACTGAAGATGAGTATCTGGAGATGTTTGTATGCCTGTTAG
>NW_011220738.1:0-442 GCF_000146605.3 Meleagris gallopavo | reverse complement strand
TCCAGCTGCCTGGGTGGATGTTAGGACAACAGACTCATAGGCTCTGCTTGAAATGCTGGATGATTAGTATGCTGCGTTGCTTCTTATTTTTGTTGACTTTGGGTTGTGGCTAATTGTTGTATTAAATTTCTGAGTTCTGCATTTGAAAGGAGTGAATTGTATGAATAATTAAAGCCCAGCCTCTAACAACTGGTTGATAAGGCTGGGAACTGGGCTGAGTGAAGTGCATGCAGGGGGTTATGAAGCCTACTCTTTACAGGAATGAGAGAAAAGTCTTCAAGTTGATGAAATAAATTTTTCTGGACGACTGCATGAGTCTCGATCACTACCTGAGAAGTACAAATGCAATCTTCTCTAGGGTTATCCAGTACTCTGTGGTGAATCTATCTGCTCTCACTCTTCTGTGAGGTCAGTGAATGATTTTCAGAGTCAGTCTCTGCAG
>NW_011220737.1:0-375 GCF_000146605.3 Meleagris gallopavo | reverse complement strand
GGACCGCGTTCAGACAGCAAGAAGAAAAAAGACTGTTGGGTAACACTGCTTCCTTCTCTGCTTTAGTGGAGCATGTCTTGAACTACATGAAAACCTGAGGTTGAGTGTATGGTGCAGAGGAAAGGGTCCAGCAGGAAGTTATTTTTTTCTCTGTTTTTAGATTCTGATGTGTCTTTTAAGGGATGACAGTCCAACCTAATACCCAGACCCACTAGGAAATGTCCTAGTACCTGACTGTCTCCACTTAGTGCACTGTTATTTCCTAGTAACATTCTCTTGGACTCCTCTATTACCTTTTTTTAACTTGAACAGCCTGGATTCCTTTTGTTGTTCCTCAGCCATGTCTGCACGCCATGCCAGCACATGTACAAAGGG
>NW_011220736.1:0-430 GCF_000146605.3 Meleagris gallopavo | reverse complement strand
AACATTAACTCATTCTGAGAAGTTTGCATCTCCATTTTAAACAGTGCTGTCTTCCAAAATGGAATCTGAACACAAGATATGAATGCACAAAGGAAGATTTAGGCAAGTATTTAGAGCCTGCAGGAAATGTTAGTTTGACAGTTTGAAAACCTATATCAAAACTTACACCAAATAATTAATTAACCTAAAAAAAAAAAGAAAAAAGAAAAAAAAAAACCAACTTATATTAAGCTGAAACAAAAAATTCTTGCAGGAATTCCAGAAATATGGTGTTAGAAAATGTCGGGGATTTATATAGTGCTAAAAACTGTTCAAAGTATGACTCCTTTTTCTACATTGTTACATTTTGAATGCAACAATGTAGAAACCTTTTCACAACAATCTGATAGAATTAAATAAGGGTATAGTCAGTTATACCTAATTAAAAAAA
>NW_011220735.1:0-377 GCF_000146605.3 Meleagris gallopavo | reverse complement strand
AGCCTGTTGTACCTCAGCCAAAATATTGAGATTCAAATGCTCTTTGGATCATCTTGCCTAGGGAATGTCTGCAGCTGTGATATGACTTTCAGGTGCAAGCCTCCTAGGTGGGCCCTTCATCTCCTGGAAGGCGGTGTCTGTGGCTCCACTGCTGGAAAACCTTGCGTTGTAGTTTAACCTGGCAGCAGCTCAGCACCACTCAGCCAACGATCACTCCCACACACCCCTCCAAGAGTTCAACAAAAACACAACCTATAGACTGAGATTAAAAAAAAAAAAAGAGAACTCACTGAGACACAAGAGGAAAATTTAAAAAAAAAAATGCAATTATCATCACCTACCAACCAATTCACAGCAACAATACAATGCCAATTCCC
>NW_011220734.1:0-472 GCF_000146605.3 Meleagris gallopavo | reverse complement strand
ACCAACAGAGAAGACCCCTAGTTTTTGAATTGATTCTTACACTTCAAAACTATGAACAGCTACCCTCAGCTCACATTTCCATTTTAGCCATTTAACAAGTATCAGACTGAATGAAGAGCAAGAGCAAGATTAAATATTGATTAATCGTGACGAAGCCATAGTAGTATCAGAAACACTTGATGAAGATTGAGATGATCAAAGAAGTCTAATGAAAGGAGCTGATCAAACTTCATGAAAATCCAACTAATTAAAGGTGACGAACCCTCCTCCTCACCTAGTATCATGACAAAATCTCAACTATTAAATGCAAATGCTTTTCTGCTAAAACAAGGAACAATAGTAAGACTGTATTGCATATTGCCTTGTGACGTTACCTACATGACCATGGAGAAGACATGAAGTGGCATGGCAAACTACTACCTGTTCTACGCACGGGTGAGAAAATTACAAAACCATGACACTGCTGAAATGT
>NW_011220733.1:0-449 GCF_000146605.3 Meleagris gallopavo | reverse complement strand
TGTTTTCTGACTAATGTTTATAATTTAAATTAGAAAATTACTTAACGTAGGGGAAAAGAAAAAAAATCAAAAGAAACTGGGTTAGAATATATGGGAGTGTCTTAAAATAATTCTTCAAAGGAGTTATAAATTTAACTAAGATTATTTTTAAAATATTTAATATTTCATTAAAAGGAGTGTGAATTCATTCTAACCACAAATTCACTTCTGAACTAACAAAACTGCTTGAGTACCACCCCCTGAAAAGTTCAACTTATCAATTATAGGCTAAATATTATCAAGGAACTTGATTCTTCAGACCAGAATTCTGGTGGAATCAAAGCACTTAAGTCTCCAACTGTGACCTTGTCCTGGTTTCAGGTGGGATAGTGTTGTTTTCTTTCATAGTATCCAATATGATGCTATATTTTGGCTTTAGGAGAAAACAATGTTATAATACAACAATGTTT
>NW_011220732.1:0-460 GCF_000146605.3 Meleagris gallopavo | reverse complement strand
ACCAATGCCATCACTCCATCATAAAAGTTGTGACAAGACACGGGTTAGTGGATAGTTGTAAGGTTTATTTCTCTCCATTGCCCAGCTGTGACTCAGAGCACTATAAAATTGCAGAAGGTGTTGCCATCTTGAATCCTATATCACTCTCCCTGCTGATGGATGTGAGGATAAGCATAATACCCTGTTGTCTGTGGTCCTACGTGATACAGACACTCTCTTACTACTGTACTTTAGCTGAATTGTCTCCTCACATGTAAGGGTTTAATATTCACACCATCATCATCAGAATGAAGAATACTTATACTCTTAGCATTTAAACTACTGAGTTATTAAACCTTTGGGTCTTATGGTTGTTTTTCTTTCCTTTTGGAACTTAAACTTGTGAATCTAACATTTTGGAGAAAGCTCAGATTGTTAAGGAATCAGCAGGACACATCACCAAGCTACAATAGGTTCACTT